>NC_063046.1:4361884-4551884 GCF_018812025.1 Megalobrama amblycephala | reverse complement strand
GCTAACTTAACAGTCTTACTTTCTGTCTCTACAGTAATCTTAGTTTGACGTGTAATAGGTAGCAGATTAAATGGGTTTGCCAAACGGTTTGAAAAGGCCTTAGGCTTTCTATAACGTAATAAAACAGAAATAGAGAAAGCTACAGGCACCCGACACACATCACTGAGAGCTGTTATCGGTTGTTTTTGATTCACCTAGAACAGATGGAGGAGGGTGAGGGCCCTGGCGTTGTGGCAGGGTCCGAAGAGCTCTCGCAGGAGGAGGGGTGGCCGAGCTGGGCCCACAGGCTTTGGTGATTTCGGGGCTTGACGCTTTTTTGTTGATATCTGGGGGCTCGCAGCAAAAGAACCTGGTCCGAATAAGGTCCAATGTACGGTCAACTCCCATATGACCCATATGGTCATGGAGGCTAGTCAAAACTGCACCACGAAGCTCAGCTGGGAGGACAAGCTGGTACGTTGTTTTGGGACCTTCTTGGCGTCGTCTGTATAAGACATTATTCACAAGTTCAAGGCGGCTTAATTCTCTTAAAAAGAAAGGAAGATCAGGAAGTTCATTTCGCAAGGTAGGGGATGGTGTGTCACCTGTCTCAATTTGGGAAATGACGTGTTTTATACACTGGTCGGCCCTTTGTCTATCCACCAGTTCTGCTTTAGACAGGTGAGGGATGGCGGGAAGTTCACCAGACTGGTCCGCTTGTTGATAGCATTGGGGCACCGCATCTGCAGAAACGGCAAGGCATTCGACTAAAACAACGTTTCCAGTGTTACTGTCATCAACCTGGGTGCTGTAAATAAGTTGTCTTTCACAGATTGCTTGTATAACTTCCTCATTAACAGCATTGGCATTATCTGGGTCAGAGAGATGGTCTTTGGTGAACTGGAAAATGCGTTCCCTCTCTTTCTGTGACTTGGGGTCATCCTCCAAGGCTCCGTGTGGCCTGCGTGACAGACCATCAGCATCACCGTTCTGTTTCCCAGGTCGGTAGAGAAGCTTGAACGAGAATGTGGACAGTGCTGCCAGCCATCTGTAGCTTGTCGCATCCAGTTTAGCTGAGGTCAATATGTAAGTTAGCGGATTACTGTCAGTTACAACAGTGAACTGATTACCATATAGATAATCTGCAAACTTTTCGGTGACTGACCACTTCAACGCTAAGAATTCCAATTTATGCGCCGGGTAGCGACTTTCACTCCGTGATAACCCTCTGCTCACATATCCAATCGCTCTCAACTGGCCCTCCTGTTCCTGGTACAAAACTGCACCAAGTCCAGTGGTGCTGGCGTCAGTGTGCAGTATAAGGTTTCTGAGGATCTGCAAAACCTAGCACAGGGGCGGTGGTAAGTTTTTCGATTACAGTCTCAAATGCTCGTTGGCAAGCAGGGGTCCATCGCTCCCCAAAGGGCTCTTTTGGGTCTCTGTATTCTGATCTTTTTGTCACTTTAGCTCTCTTTTGGGAAGGTGGGTAGCCAGAGGTTAGCTCATGGAGGGGCTTCACAATATTGGAGTAACCTTTAACAAACCTCCTATAGTACCCAGCGAACCCGAGGAAAGATCTTAATTCTCGCAGGCTCTCAGGGACGAGTCTTGAGAGCAGCAGTTTTTTCTGGGTCAGTTTGTACTCCATTTCTAGACACCACATGATCAAGGTATCGGACTGATGTCTGAAAGAAGACACACTTTTCTGGGGAGAGTTTGAGGCCAAATTCTTTGAGACGGGATAGCACCTTCATCAACCTCTCCTTGTGTTCTTCAAGGGTTTTGGAGAATATGATCAGGTCGTCAAGAAAAACCAATACTTCTTTCAAGTGCATGTCTCCCATGCATTTCTCCATTAGCCTTTGGAACGTACTAGGTGCGTTAGTCACTTCTTGAGGCATCCGATTAAACTCCCAGAAGCCGAGTGGGCACACGAAAGCTGTTTTTGGCTTATCTGACTTTTCAACCTCTATCTGGTAGAAGCCAGATTTTAAATCGAGGACAGAAAACCACTGAGAGCCATTAAGTGCACAGAATGTGTCCTCTAGCTTTGGGAGAGAATACGCATCCTTTATGGTCTGGAGGTTCAGCCGTCTATAGTCTATGCACAGGCGGACTTGGCCATTTTTCTTTCTCACAACCACGATTGGTGATGAAAATGGAGACTCAGAATCTCTGATGACTCCTGCATCAAGGATCTCCTGGATGTGGTTTCGAATGGCCTCAATATCCTGAGGGTGGATTGGTCGTGCGCGCTGTTTGAAAGGAGTGTCGTCTGAGAGTTTTATATGATGTGTCACTTTGTCTGTTCGGCCAAAATCTGCATAATGTTTTGCAAACACGTCATGCATGTTATTTAGTCTCTCTGTGATGCGTTCTTTCCACACAGGCGGGATAGGGGACTCACCAAAGTTAAAGCTCAGAGTGGACTTTTGGGAGGGCTCTGCTTCCGCCGTCTTTTTGGATGGTTCAGCTGACTCTGCATTGTGCTGCTTTAACCCTCTGGAGTCTGAGGCTGATTTTGGGCCCTGGAGAAGTTTTGACATGCTCTGACATTTGTGCTTTTATCAGTTGGTTATAAACATATTAATAACAAAAGTGTCATTACACTGTATTCAGCACAAACTAGGCTACCATAATATGTGAGGAACATGTATGTACATGTTTGTGTTTTTAAAGGAATAATGTTTATGCGTGGTTATTGAAAAAACAAACAAAAAAAAGTAACTGAAACAATACCTCAAAATGCATACTAAATGTTTTTTCACAAGACTTTTGAGAATTGTATATTTTAGTGTAGAGTTTTTGCTTCAAAATGATGTGGAAATGATCCTCCCTACTCTGACACATAAAACATTGTATTGATTTTAAATTTCTAAGACACTTTTTGTTTAGCTAGGCCATATGCGAAGAGGTGTGACTCTTCATGAATAATGAAGTGATTTACACCTGGGGAGATTAAGACCCTGCCCCTAATGAGCCGCATAATGAGCCATTCAGTCAGGAATGTGACTGAGTCAACTAAGAAAATCCAAAGACAAGACATATCATTGTTTTTTTTCTTTTTTATTTAAAATAAAGTTAACAATATAATCCACATATAAACTAGGGTCAAAGGCACATTTTGTGTATACAGGCAAATAAAGGTAAGGTTTATAAAAAAAGCCCACTTTTACACCCTATACATAACCTGCTTGATCACATATAGATAATCTTTGCAGCCCAATGGTCAGTGAGAGGTGGTGAACAGAGAATCTGAACAGTCACACATCTGTGTGCCATTTCTGAAAACAGTTCCTTTTCAACTGAAGACACAAGTAAATGTCACATGCCTGGCATTTCCAAGGTGTGTCTTGCCTTTTACCAAGCTGTACTTTGCAAAGCATGCAGTTCCGACGACCAGCGGTGGCATTATTCCTTGCATCTGATGTCAGCTCTGCTGCTGGAACCGGTACATGGTCACTTTTGGTCCGTTTTGGAGCTGCTTTCTGTGACGACATACCAAAGAGCTCTGCAATCAGCTGTTCTATGAACTCTTTATGGGTCATGTTACCGTAAAGGTCTTTGTGTATGATGAAAGCGTTTGTGGCAGCAATGTCCAGGAAGAGTGGAAAGATCTTTCTGTACCACTTCATTGTTTTGTGTTGTGTTGTGTAGTATTGTATCAGCTGATCAGACAGGTCGACACCCCCATGTGTTGGTTGTATGCAGTCACAGGTGCAGGACATGGAATTGTCTTTGTCCTCCATGTTCCTTGTGATTTCACCCTCCTCTGCACAGTGTCTCCACTATAAGCAGCATGTATGGTAGAACAGACAGATACCTCTCGTGTGTCCATCCACTTGACAAATACAAGAGCTCCATCCCGAATCCACCTGATGGATCCTCTGGCAGATTTCTTGGAGAGTGAATTAGCTGCATTACGAGGGCAGTCCTTCCTGTTGTCTCTGTATGTCCCACAGCCACCAAACTTCATGGCAAACAAGTCTCTCAGGAGCTTAGGACTTGTGTAGAAATTGTCCATGTACAGATGGTACCCAGAGCCTAAAACTTTACAGTCCAGAAGAGATGTCACCGCATCATATGATAGTCCATGGCCTGTGGGAAAGTTGTTCTTTCCTGTGTACACAGAAAAGTCCACAGTGTATCCATTTGATGAATCAGCAAGGACAAACAACTTGAAGCCCCACTTGGTTGGCTTGGCTTTCATGTATTGTCTCATTCCAGTGTTTGCTTTACATGCCACCATTCTTTCATCCACAGCCAAGTTCCGTTTAGGATGGTAGATTGCTTTACAAGCAAGGCGGATTGTGTCCATGAGAGGTTTGACCCTGAAAAGACTGTCATGATCAGCTGTTCCCCTCTTTCTGTCATTCTCCTTGTCTTCATCTGGGTGACTCATGTGCACGTTCCATGAAATGGTACGGTATCTGTCTCTTGACATGATTGTAGCAGGAAAAGGCACAGAGAAAAGACTGTCCTGTCGCCAGTAGTCACTGATGGAGCTCATCTTCACCATAGCCATGTAAAACAGCAGCCCAATGTAGCGGTACATCTCACCGATGCTGATATCTGTCCATTTATATCTACATCCCTTTGAAACTGCCCTGGCAGCCTGAGCATTGGTGTTCTGGCATAGAGTTGAAACTGCATCCTCAGAAAAAAACATTTTGAAGAGACTCTTAGGAGTGTGTTCATCAGCAGGACGCAGCTGTGGTCCAGGTTCCCGTGCAGGTAGGAATCTCAGAGTCTGTGGAACCATGTCAGTGTCATTATCTGTTTTCCATGACAGAGCTGAATGCCTGTTGCTTGTCTGAATGTTTTTCTTGGCCTTTTTTGCAAGGGGTTTTGGAGCACTCTCATTAGGGCTATAGCTGGAGAAAAAAAAAACAGTGAGATGGTTATTACACAAGGAGCTATACTATTTGCATCATCAATAACTAATACTAATATAATGTTTATTATTGTATATATTAACATTACCAAGCACTAATGCTAATATATTGTGCACGCATAAGAAAGAAAGCCATACAGACAGATACATACATACACTACCGTTCAAAAGTTTGGGATCACTAAGATTTTTAATGTTTTTAAAATACGTTTCGTCTGCTCACCAAGGGTACATTTATTTAATTAAAAATACAGTAAAAACAGGAATATTGTGAAATATTATTCCAATTTAAAATAACTGTGTACTATTTAAATATATTTCACAAAGTCATTTATTCTTGTGATGTCAAAGCTGAATATTCACCATCATTACTCCAGTCTTCAGTGTCACATGATCCTTCAGAAATCATTCTAATATGATGATTTGCAGCTCAAGAAACATTTCTGAACAATTGTAAACAATAAATGTCTCTTGAGTAGCAAATCCTCATATTAGAATGATTTCTGAAGGATCATGTGACACTGTAGACTAAATAGTACACAGTTATTTTAAATTGGAATAATATTTCACAATATAACTGTTTTTACTGTATTTTTAATTGAATAAATGTAGCCTTGGTGAGCAGACGAAACTTCTTTTAAAAACATGAAAAATCATACCGATTTCAAACTATTGAACGGTAGTGTACATAGGCCTACCATATAGTGGGTGAACATGTACTTACTCTTTCTCATTTCCGCCTGTGTTGCTGGGTGCCCTCTTAGTGGGAATTGCAGGTGAATGTGAGAGTGATGGATCCACATTCCTAAAAAAAACAAATTGTTATTATTAGCATATAAGATACTACTCTCATACCATTAGCTATGCATAACGGACAGGAAAGTAACAGGTATACAAGCATGCTGTATATGTCTGTCAATTGGCCATTACCGGACAAAGTGTGCGAATGTGTAAACGTTACAGTCTGCTATATCAGTTAGCACATATAGTGGGTAAACGTGTACTTACTCTTTCTCATTATCGCCTGTGTTGCTGCGTGCCCTCTTAGTGAGAATTGCAGGTGAATGCGAGAGTGATGGATCCACATTTCTAAAACAAAACAAAAAAACTGTTATTATTAGCATATAAGATACTACTCTCATACCATTAGCTATGCATAACTGACAGGAAATTAACAGGTATACAAGCATGCTGTATATGTCTGTCAATTGGCCATTACCGGACAAAGTGTGCGAATGTGTAAACGTTACAGTCTGCTATATCAGTTAGCACATTTAGTGAATAGCAACACGTTCGCGCATTTCACAGCCAAGCATATTTTAGCACATTCACGTCTATCATAATATGCTATTCAACTGCATGCAGTTAATCGATCTAACGCGTGTATCCAACGTATCTATGCATATTAATAACAAGTCGAATATCAACAGAAAAGCATTCTATTTATAAGCATTTTTATGAGATAAAGTTATATAGATAGATGTAAATATAAGGCAAATATATATGTACGCTTATATAAAAAAACACGTCAAATAATTTAAGTATATCAACAGAAAAGCATTCTATTTATAAGCATTTTTATGAGATAAAGTTATATAGATAGGCCTAGATGTAAATATAAGGCAAATATATATGTACGCTTATATAGAAAAAACACGTAAAATAATTTAAGTAAAACTAAATCACTTACTCATCAGAAACTGTATCTTCAGCTGGATCAAGTCGCTCTTCAAAATACAGACGTTCATCGTCAGAGTCGTGTTCTTCTTCCGAGGAAAAAGTGAACTCTTCCTCACTGTCCAGGACCATCTGAAGAGCCTGCTCACCTGAGTAGTGTGCCATCTTCCAAACGCGCAGGAAAGCGAATGAATCTGATGAAACTTGATGCTTTTTAAGACGCTGTTAGGGGCGTTTACAGTTTGCATAGATCGCCTCAGCTCATTATCTTATGAATAGAGCGCTCTGCGCGTGGGCGGGCACACATTAAAGATAATTAGGTAAGACAGGAGAAACAGTACCTCTCTTTACTTTTATACTGATTACATAAAGGGAGAATATTTTTTTTTAGAATTTATTTGTTTCGTTTAAAAGTAGACACTTAAAGCTTTGCAAAGACATATCTCTCATGTCCATGTAGCATGTATAAGCCGTCTATTTTAGTTACTTTTAGTGACCTTTTAGAATGATGTTTGCAGAGACAGAGATGGCAGGACAGCACACCCTGTATATTTTATTTATTTTTAAAAAGCACAAAGTTTTATTTTGATTGTGAGTGTACACATAAAAAGAAGACATTCTATACTTTCAATTGATATATCACTTATGTCTCTATGATAAAAAATGACGGAGTATTTTAAGTCTGTTTTGCTGCAATGTGAAAAAAAAACTGCAAAACGCGCCGGCGCGTTTTTAGACCTCAGAGTGTTAACAAGATGGTCTGGTAGGTATGCATTTGGGCTATTGTGCTCTTTGGGGAAATGACAACATCATGATCAGACTCATTACAAATTATGACTGGTAACTTATAGGGTCGCCGGAGGGGAAGATCAACCAGGCTGGCCTTTACAAGCAAGCCACCCGGCAAGGAGGGTAAGTTTGGGTGTTCGATCAGAACAGATTTCTCATTCTGGAATCCACTAACAGAGGAAACTCCCTCAAGTACGACAGTTTTGCCAGCTGGAACAATTTGAGCACTCTTCCCCAGTAATTTCACAACACCTTGGGGCTCAGGATTGGTTGTTTGGTTGTGTCTAACTTCAAGTACTTTAAGGACTGCTCGATAGCCGTGTGGGATAGGCTGATGTTTAACCCCAGATTCGGAACAGATGTTGTAAAGGACATCAAGAGTGTTGGTGCCTATAAGCACAAGGGGTTCTGTAATGGTGTTAAGATTTGGGACCACTAATGCAAGTGTGTTTACTTCAATTGGTGCTCCAACAAACTCTTTCGGGAAAGTTACAGCTAGTTCAATGTACCCCAAGTAGGGGACAGACTGTCCTGCTGCCCCTTCTACCTCTAAGAGGTCATGGAGTGGTTTAATCTCCTGTCTTGAGAGATGTCGTTCATAAAATGACTGTGGAATAGTTGTTACTTGTGAACCTGTGTCGAGCAAGCAGGTAACTTCTTGATCTTTTATATTCACAAAAGCCGTACTTTTCGTACCGATGAGTCCATTAGGAAACTTGAATGGGAGGCTACTATCTGATTGTTCAATGCTGGTGCATGCTTGTGAGTTGACTATGAGGTTTAAAGCTGAGGGACATTGATTTGTCTCAGCCCCTGTCTGTCCCACAACAGGAGCCGTTAGTCGTTTAACTGTGAGCTGGGGTTAGCTTGCATTTCCCACTCACTTAATCTCTTCTCCAACTGTTTTCGTTTTTCAGCCACCAAAGCAGGATTGGGAGCTTCGGTACACGTGGAGGAGATATGCCCATCCTCTCCACACTTAAAGCAGTACCAGGGCCGGGGTTTGTTCATCTGCTTTGTTCTTATCTGGGTTTGCATGTTTGCATTCGTTTTGTCTGGTGTTCGGCTCTGGAGTTTCTGTGCGGTTCCTTTTCTATCTTTCTTTTTCTCTGCCATAAAAGAGGTCAGCTGGCTCTGCAGGGTGGCAACCTGCTTCACAAGGTCTTCAATGGCACTGGGACAAACCTGTGGTTTCTCCTTTGGGTCTGCGCATGCACATGCACATGCACATGCACTCTGAGACTGAACTTGGACTCGTTTTGTGGCACCTATATGTTTCCTCATGCGGCTGGCTTTAGCTTGCTGCCTGTCTTCCTCTGTGCGCAACATCAGCAGGAGCTCTGCAAATGAAGGCGGGTGACTTCTCGCCTGTTCAAGCTGCAGAGTAGAGAGCAGAACACTGTCCCAACACCCTCTACAGAACTGCTTTAGAAGGTGTCTGTCAACTTCTCCTGGTGCAACCCCACCCCTTTTTACTACAAAGTTTAATGCTACCTGCAGCCGATGAAGGTAAGCGGAAGCACTCTCCCCTGGATTCTGGAACGTGTTTAAGAAACGTGCAAAAAGTTCTTCCCCATCCTCAACCACGGCAAAAGCCGAATCAAGTAGCTGCAGGAAAGCTACAGGGGGTGAATTGGGCCGTAATCCTTTGATCACATCAGCTGCAGGTGGAAGCAAGCTCTCTACAATATTTCTGGTGATCTGAAGGGGAAGTATGTTAGGATCATTTAGCAGCAGTTCAATATGGGAGCGCCAGGTGTCATAATCGGTCTCGTTATTGGGCCTGGGAGTCTTTTCAGAGAAGGAGCGGAGCCTTAATTGGGGCTGAAAGCAAGGGCTGATTGCTTCGCTCCTTACAATGTGTTCAACCACAACCTTTTGAACTTCTGGTGGATTCATGTCATTTGCTGAAAGTGAAGGGGCTGTACCCACACTGTTGGTTGGGATGGTGCCAGGGGGAGGAAGGCCATCATTTCTGTGAGCGGTGTCTGAGGATAAGACAGGGGGGTGCTGTTCAGTGGGGGTAATGGTCAGCTGGATCTCAGTGGGGGTTTCAGCATGGGTAAGAGGAACTTCCTCTGATACAGGGCTCATTGCTTCAATATCTTTACTAATCTGGGACATCACTCCTTTAAGCACACATCCATACTCAGCACCGCTAAGTTTGGCTAAGGCCTTAAGTTCTGACAGGTAAGTTTTGGTAATATTACCACTGACTTCAGCTTGGTACGCACTGCTCAAAGCTCTGATGTTATAAACAACAGAGGGGTCATCTTTCAAGGCATATTTGTATGGCAATATTCCACTTAGTGTTCCTAGAGCTGTGCCGTGCGTATACTCAACGATCAGGTTTTGGTAAAATTCAGATTCATCCTCATCAACTAAAATGGTTCTTTTGATAGACCCATATTCTTTAAGGAAGTCAATAACCTGTTCATCTTGGTCTCCTGCTTGTGTTAGCCCACTAACAATAACTGCGTTTGGGATTTTAACACCACACCTCTGTACAAAGTCCATATTGGACACGTGTTCAATATTGATATTCAAACCAACTGTCTCCTGGCTGGCTCGCCAAAAGTGTAACCCTCTTTACGATATAGTAACAGGGTAACAGGTAATTAGTTATCCTTAACAGTATTTGGACCAGTAACAGAAGATACTAAATCTTTAAGAGCCAGTGGTTTGACATCAATAAAGACAGAAACAGTAATTTGCGTTATTGTGATCACTCTTTGTTTAACAACAGGAACAATAACAAACAGTGTAACAATTTAGTTCAGAGAATGTACATAAAGAAATAAAAAAATAATAAAGCCGGCATAAGTTTCCCTTAAAACAAAAGAAATAAAACCCAGTTCCAAAAATAGTCTTATTGCTCGTTGGGGCCCTTTTTTTCTTTGGTTGAATCAGTGTCGTGACAGTATCAGTATGCCAGTGCTCGTGGATCCTACCATACAATCCGTGAAGGAGGGAAAGTGAGACTGCGCATAGACTTATGCTCGTGGGTCCGTGGCTCGCCACCCAACGTACGCTGGGAATCTTTCAGGGGTTCAGGGTACGTACATCCAATCCCAATTCAACCGGAAGGCTTCAACTCCAGGTCGAGCGTGACTTCCAATCCATGTGCGTCACTGGAATGAATCTGGCAATAAAAAAACCTGACCTATGGGTTGGCCAGAGGAAATCCAAAAGCTCTTTACATTCATATTCTGTCTATCTCATGAATTATCACCAATCAATAACATTTCACTTTATATCAACTGGTTCAAATCATGTTCTCAAGAAGGTTCAGTCGCATGACAATAATATATCATGTATCAAAACCAAAATGTTTATAGTAGTGAACTATAAATATATCCTAAAATGCTTTTACATCCATGTTCATTCATTTTAAACAAAACCAATTTCAAGTATTTATGGTTATTGCTATTCAAGTTAGTAACAACTCACAATACAAACACAATACAAATAAGAGCTACAATTTGTGCAAAACAAATAATGCAAGAACATTCATAGAAATCTAGGAGGTACTAGTAAGGCTAAGCGTGCTTTATCATCCCTCCCTGCACCGGTAACATTCAGGGAATGCACTAAAAATTTGACCTCTTAAATCACTGACAAGAAATTCACATACATATACTTTAACACTTTTTTTCTTTTACACACATAGTAAACATATTGATATAGAAAACAGCATCTTTTGCAAACCCAACTGGAAATAAATCCATTTTTGCAAGGATAAGAGTGCATATAGCACTGAACACCCAAGCTAGCAGGATAGCTAGGCTCACATTAGCAGCATTAACATCGTGATACAGCATTGAGTAGCTATTACAGCCGTTAACAGCCTTTCTAAACGGCAGCTTATCAACTGTTACCATTTCCAGCATAATTAGTTCCTTTACAGGTAATCTAACAGGTCTCAGAGTTTTTTTCTCACTCACCGTTGAGTCAATGAGTGGGTCTCTCTAAATTGGCTGTCTGATCAGCGGCAGCCGTCTGCCGATCGCACTCTCTATAAAGTGTAAACATGACAACATAGCCGTCATCATATGTTTAACATCCTCATTAATTAATGAAATCCCGTTGGAGGGGATATTTATGTTTCTTACCCTATGGATGGCAATTTATTCAGAATTCAGCTAGGCAACGAACAGCCATGCAGTCTTTCAGTCAGGAAGTAGCTAACAGGAAGTCAAGGCGGAGCTCAATTGCCTGAAGCTTTGGAGCTCAGTGATTGGTCAGCTCCTTACAAAAAGGAGCATGGGAATTGTAGTGCGAACAATTTTTCCAGGGGAAGATCGCTCTTTTTCTATCTTTTTATGCATTTGATCACTTATTGTAGATGACGTTTTTTTCTTTTTTTTTTTTCCTCTAATACATAGAAAATGTACTTTGATTAATTAACTTAAAACATTTATCTCAAGACTCAATTAACTTTAAGAAAGGGATTATTATGCCAAGACTTCGTTTTAAGACCTGGTTACACTTCATTTTCTCCTCATGTTTGAAGGTTTCAAAATGAAGCCCAAGCCTTGCTTGGCCCAGTAGGCCTTAGCTAGCGGCTAGGCTAGAGCTAGGTTTAGGTGTTTGTTTGTTACATCACCCTTATTATTACTATCCCTGTGAGGTTGTATAGTTCCTAGTTCTGGCCTCCTTCTGAGTAGAGATGTTCCGATACCCCTTTTCCATTCCCGATACCGATTCCAATACCTGAGTTCAGGTTATCGGCCGATACCAAGTACTGATCAGATACCTGGGTGTGTATCTGTATATACAGCTGTATATACTACTAGCCCTGTATGAATTGATAGAATTATTTGGTGTGCTTCAGACTTATCCCTTAATAAAACAAGAACAAACACATACAGTGAACTAGAGTATTTTTATTATCTGACATTCATTTGTCAGTTATATTATTTATTTATTTTAAGTGAAAAATAACTTTAAATGCAGCCACAAATCTAACACTGTAAACTGAAAACGGCATTTTTTTCTACAATATAACTGTATAAAAACAGTGAAACAAATAAATCTAGGAATATAATTATATAAGGAAATAATCGCTTTAAAACTTAAAGTCCCAAAGCAATTTTGTTAAATAAAAATCTCACGTTTTCGACGACTGACAGCGGCTGGTCATCCAGAACAATAAACTCGACAATTTTGTTGGTTATCTTAATCGCTCGTTGGCTGTCTTTTGAAAACTTTTGAAAACTTTTCAAAAACTCTTTGTTTGAATTAAGCTTCTAAAGATTGTTGATTCTGGCACGCCTCATCCTTCTCCATCCTAGCCTTTCTGTAACCATTGTGTTGCGCGTGGTGACGTGTCTTCAAATGCTTTATAAAGTTACTTGTGTTAAAGTTGTGCCACCCCTCGAAATTGCAGCATTGCATATGAGACATGTCGCAGTTTTTACTGGCTGGTTGGTCCAGTCTGAAATACTGTCAAACAGCAGACATACTGCTAGCACGTTTTCACTTCTTCTTCGCTGCTCTAAACAGTGGTTGCTAGTGGCAACACAGCACAACTTCCTGTGTTTGCATTCTGAGCCACGAAGAAGAATTGATTTCCGATTTGCTGAGTTAAGCAAAGATAGCGAGCACAACTAGGTATTGTTTAAGAAAATGGTATCGGATCGGTACATAAGTTTAATTACTCGCCGATACCGATACCACAAAAAATTCTGGCATCGGTGGAATTTTCGATACTAGTATCAGAATCGGAACAACCCTACTTCTGAGGGTGTTGCGGGCCGCATGCCCATTTCCCCTTCGATGTGAAAATGTAGGTGCTATAGCTGAGGTTAACAGCTAAGGTTATAGGCTGTTATTAGCTTTCCTGGTGCTGTTTTTTCCCAGGTGGTAGGCCCTTATCTTCGAGAAGATGAGTTATGCAGTGCTGCTAGGCCCCACTTTTTAGAACTTTTTGTCATGCCTATAATGTCTTCACATGAGCCCCTTGAATTATATTCAAGTTTCAGATTACGATGCTAAATATTCTAGCTTTTGTTCTCTAGGGTTCATTACAGATTCCAGTTCTGTTCTGTGAAACATTTATCCTGTCTGGATGGCATGTATTACAAAGCATTCATGTTTGCTTTGGGTTCTAAGCTTTAGCCCTACATACAAATGTGAGCTTACTCATGTGCTGCCACGGGTTACTGCCTGTTTCTGTGATAGCAGGCTGTGATTAGCCTCTATCTATGAACATGGTGTTTTGTTGTACTCCCTGGTTAGGGTGTGTGTTTCACTGTGTGCATCACCTGTTGGATTGCACACTCTGGTTGAGTGTAGAGAGTCTTATTCTGGTTAGAATAGCTATCTCTGTTAACTCCCAGTCGATCGTGACCACAGCAACTGTCTTGCATTTGCTGTTAGATTGTTGGCCCTTTATTGTAGCCTCTTTCTTATCACAGCTTGTGTTTAGGTACTGTTGGTTATGATCATGAGTTTGCTCATGTATTTGTAGCACTGCCTCAGGCTTTTGCTCACGTTGCCTGAGGTAATAGGCCTGTTCAGCCTTCCTCAGACCGTGATAGCATTTTTATGTACCGAGGTACATTGCCTGTTGGAATGTGCAGGCTTGAGCTCAGGTTTGGTAAGTTAGTTCCCCACTTATCGTGTAGGATCTAGACCTGCCCCCTTGAGCTTGGGCCCTGTTATGACCACGGGCTGGTGCCACATGGCGCAAAAAGTAGTAGGCCTTGCCAGGCATCCTTTGTAGCTTCTGTGTTGACCCAGCCAGGTTGGTCTTTTCTGGACTCATTCCATGGTTGAGTTATGTCATATGTCGGCTCATCACAATGGATGGGTCTTGATGCCACTAGCTGACGCCGTGTGCGATGGGTAGGCTTGAGGGCCTCATTTGTAAGCATGCTGGCTTTTTCCCTTTCAGTTTTTATTTACTTACAGTAAAGGGTCTTATGTCGCTGGCTGGCTGGGGCTCAGGCTGGCTAATGACCTCCTTGGTAGTCGGTCTGTCTAGCCTGAACCTTGATAACACTGCCACGAGCTGATGCCACGTGTCTGCTGAGGTTTTAGGCCCATGGGGCCTTATTTAGCGCGTGTTGGCGTATGTTGTACTCCTCTTTCTTAAAGAGTAAAAGGGTGCTTTTACCGAGTAGACTGCTCGTCGGATTGTGTTGGATGGGCTGTCTTGTGGGCACTCACAGCTACCTAATTACTTGGTTGGTCATGTGCACAGCATGCTTTGTTTTCAGTTCTTTGGCCTTATGGGCCATCCTGAATACCACCTGGTGTGTTGGGTTCGTGTTGTGATGTTAGTTCTCTATAGAACTCGTAGCTATGTTGTAGGCCCCTTTTGTTCGGCCTCCATGGTTATGTGCCTACAGTATGGTCTGTCTGTTAGGTTGAGCTTCGTACTTCCCTCTGGGTTGACTGTGTAATTGTGCTTAGCTCCCTAAGCCGGTCTTGGTTGTAGACTTCTGTGAAGTCTCCCGTTCAGACTGGACCCAGGCTGGTTTGTGCTCCCCTGTACCAGGGTGCTCTAGCGCAAAGCCTCCTCAGCATTTTATCAGAAGCTGAGTAGATCCTAAGATGAGTGGTCTTACTCCCCTCAGTACGAGGGTTTATAGCGCTCAGCTGAGTTCCGCTCTCCAGGATGCCCATCTCTGTGTGTGGGTTTGAGTTGCTCACTGCCCTTTCACAGTCGCTCTTACCTGCTCTCCTCTTTCGGAGTTTGCGCTTTGGAGATTCTGTATGTCAGAC
Source organism: Megalobrama amblycephala (assembly GCF_018812025.1). Classification (NCBI taxonomy): domain Eukaryota; kingdom Metazoa; phylum Chordata; class Actinopteri; order Cypriniformes; family Xenocyprididae; genus Megalobrama; species Megalobrama amblycephala. Next base: position 4,536,814 of record NC_063046.1, on the reverse strand, counting down.
AAGGTTGGCCCAGACTATGTTTGGCTTTCGCTAAATTAGTACGGCCTCCTTGGTGGTGTCAGGGGTGAATTTATCCCCCTAGTGACGGGCTGGGATTCCTCTGGTTCCCTGGCCACATTCCCTTTAAGTGACCACTTCCCAACGGGTTGTTGGTCTCAGATGCCTCTAGCAGCCTTGGCAGGCCTTTTACGGAAGGCCTCTTTTAGGCTCAGCTTGGGCTGTTGGCCGTAGGGAATGCTGTCACTGACAGCCTTGGAGAGTTGCTCCCGGTTTTTCCTTGGAACTGCCGGACGTTTGTTCAGACTTCTTGGGCATGCACTCTCCTTCAGCATGGCGGCGTGGGTATATCATTCCCCATAGCGCGATTTCAGCGCAGAGTTGAGTTCCCTTTCGAAAGGGAACGTCTCAGGTTACGCATGTAACCATGGTTCCCTGAGAACAGGGAACGAGACTCTGCGCTTCCCTGCCATGCTTCGGGGTGCCTGCGGAACAGTCCCTCAAAGACGAAAAGGTGTCCGACTGCTTCCTCGGGCGCTCCCTTTATACATCACGGTTCGCGCCGTTCAACGTCATAGGCTGTCACCGGCCAATAGGATTGGAGTTGTGTGATTCTTGGCATTTCGAACACGGGTCACAAGTGGCGTTCCCCATAGCGCAATTTCAGCGCAGAGTCTCGTTCCCTGTTCTCAGGGAACCATGGTTACATGCGTAACCTGAGACTTTTTTTTTTTTTTTTTTTAACGACCAAGGCCGCCTGTCTGTGGTAGTAATGAAAGTACAGCTCTTTTACAACTGAAAGTTGCAACAGAAAGTTGCTGAACTGCTTTTGACAGTTCTTGTATCTTTATGTCAGAATTCTTTTGCTGTTCAGTATTCAATTAAGGCATATCTTTGAGAAAAAAAAGTCCATACTTGAGACATTACTCCTTTGTGCTCCAAACAATTCCTTATAAAAGTCCATTGCAAGTCCATCCTGCCATCTTCTTTGTTTTCTTTTGTGGATTAAACAAAGACTGTTAATTTTGGATATTCCTTTTGTTATGCGCATTTCTTCACCCATGCGTGCAAAATACAAGACCCTCAAATTGAGTAAAGTAAGGGTGCTTTCACACTTATATTATATTATTTGGGTCCGACCCACGGTTCGTTTGCGTCATCAAACCAGCAGCTGTTTACTCCGTTGCTTAGTAACGACGGCGCAGGAGAAGGCAACAAAATGCATAACGTTGCTCTCCTCACTTTTATATTTTTGTTTTTGAACCGTTGGTCGCCTCTATCTGCCACAAATGTAGAATGCTGAAGGTGAGCAGAAATGAGATAGGCTACACTACAGCTCTCTGCTTGCAGCATGTCAGTCACGCTCATCGGGAAAGTGAGTGAAACACACACAAACACACATTTTTATCAAATAATACGGCATTAATAGCAGTTCACTTCCTCAATTTGGTATGTTTGCATTCATATCAGAAGCGAACCATACCGAAGTTCACTTGAACCGCACCCCAGACCACCCTTTTTAAGTGGACTTGGGTACGGTTCATGGGTGTGCACCCGAGTTCAGAAGACAGTGTTCACATCATCCAAACATACCAAACTCTGACGTCAATCGAACCCGGGTGCGCACCAAAAGTGCTAATGTGAAAGCACCCTAAGGCACATGGACTTGCCAGCAGTCCAGCTGCTCTGCTGTGAGCAGAGAGACCAAAGCCTCAAGGATGACACAAGGAAATTCCTATACCTGGTATGCCTCATCACCACCTTTCCTGAGCGCTTACTGTGTGCCTCAACAAGCAGTCTAGGGGACGCCTGCCTGTGTTTGGTCTTGGGCTGCACGATTTATCGCCATTTTATCACACGCGATTTGGCAAAGGCAGCGATTATTTTATCCGCAGCTTGTCAGAACTATGTGATCAGTAGTAAATGCTTCTCCATCTGAAAGCCAGAGGGTGGTCTCGAGCAGCAACTGCAAATATGCCCTGCTGCCGAAGTAGAACACGCGTCATTCCAGGAAATCCCATACTATTGCTGTAGCTAAATAAACAGAAGATTGAAACGTTTTGATTGATTAAACATGACTAATAAACACACAAATTCCTTATTCTGTGTAAGAAGCTACATCATCTCACAGAAGCACGCTCAACTGTCATTATGAAGTGAGTTTGGAGTAAAAACATGTTATTAAATGTTTGACGTGTGTTGCTTTTTCTAATGCACATTATAAGCGATTCAAACTCGCAGAGCTTTCAGATGGATTAGCATTTGGAGCCATCCTTCATTGACAAGCTGCGCATAAAAAATAATCGCAGCTTTGCGATTTCATAATCTTACTAAGCCAAATCGTTTAAGCGCAATTTCAATTTTTTTTTTCTAATCGTCCGATTAATCATGCAGCCCTAGTTTGGTCCATGGGGGAACTTCGCCATGCTCAAAGTATCCTGTACCCCCACTGGTTCCGCCCAGCTAGAAGTCTCCTCTGTCTCCAGAGTTCCCACACAGCGTCCTCTTCCAAAATCAGCCAGTCCGTCAGCCCCTCCTCCGCTGGTTCCCTTCAGCTTCTTGACTTCTCTTTGACGAAACTCTATGGTGTGAAATTGCTTCTGGTCTTCCAGACTCCAGCTCCACCTTATAAAGAGGATCCCCAGCTCTGTCTCCAGCCAGTGATCCAGTGACTCCACCTCGGCCTGTCAACCTGTCGGCTCTACCTTGGCTCCTCCCTCCCTCGGCTACACCTGGGACCATCGTTCTTATGGCTCCACCGAGCTCCTTCTTCCCTCCGGCTCCACTTTGGTCAGACATCACCCTGCCTGTGCCACGGACTTATGGGCCTTCAACTTGGCCTTCAACTTCCACTTCTTTGGCTTTGCCTTCCCTCTGGCTCCACCTTGGTCCTCAGTCCCACCTTCTGGGCCTTAGTTCTCTGGTACCCTGGCTCCACCTCGGACACTTATCGCTGTGGCTCCGCATTGGTCTCCTAAGCTATACAGGTGCTGGTCATATAATTAGAATATCATCAAAAAGTTGATTTATTTCACTAATTCCATTCAAAAAGTGAAACTTGTATAATATTCATTCATTACACACAGACTGATATATTTCAAATGTTTATTTCTTTTAATTTTGATGATTATAACTGACAACTAAGGAAAATCCCAAATTCAGTATCTCAGAAAATTAGAATATTGTGAAAAGGTTCAATATTGAAAACACCTAGTGCCACACTCTAATCAGCTAATTAACTCAAAACACCTGCAAAGGCCTTTAAATGGTCTCTCAGGCTAGTTCTGTAGGCTACACAATCATGGGGAAGACTGCTGACTTGACAGTTGTCTAAAAGACGACCATTGACACCTTGCACAAGGAGGGCAAGACACAAAAGGTCATTGCAAAAGAGGCTGGCTGTTCAAAGAGCTCTGTGTCCAAGCACAAAGAGAGGCGAAGGGAAGGAAAAGATGTGGTAGAAAAAAGTGTACAAGCAATACTGATAACCGCACCCTGGAGAGGATTGTGAAACAAAACCCATTTAAAAATGTGGGGGAGATTCACAAAGAGTGGACTGCAGCTGGAGTCAGTGCTTCAAGAACCACTACGCACAGACGTATGCAAGACATGGGTTTCAGCTGTCGCATTCCTTGTGTCAAGCCACTCTTGAACAACAGACAGCGTCAGAAGCGTCTCGCCTGGGCTAAAGACAAAAAGGACTGGACTGCTGCTGAATGGTCCAAAGTTATGTTCTCTGATGAAAGTAAATTTTGCATTTCCTTTGGAAATCAGGGTCCCAGAGTCTGGAGGAAGAGGAGAGGCACACAATCCACGTTGCTTGAGGTCTAGTGTAAAGTTTCCACAGTCAGTGATGGTTTGGTGTGCCATGTCATCTGCTGGTGTTGGTCCACTGTGTTTTCTGAGGTCCAAGGTCAACGCAGCCGTATACCAGGAAGTTTTAGAGCACTTCATGCTTCCTGCTGCTGACCAACTTTATGGAGATGCAGATTTAATTTTCCAACAGGACTTGGCACCTGCACACAGTGCCAAAGCTACCAGTCCTGTTCTTAATTGGCCAGCAAACTCGCCTGACCTTAACCCCATAGAAAATCTATGGGGTATTGTGAAGAGGAAGATGCGATATGCCAGACCCAACAATGCAGAAGAGCTGAAGGCCACTATCAGAGCAACCTGGGCTCTCATAACACCTGAGCAGTGACACAGACTGATCGACTCCATGCCACGCCGCATTGCTGCAGTAATTCAGGCAAATACTAAGTATTGAGTGCTGTACATGCTCAAACTTTTCATGTTCATACTTTTCAGTTGGCCAATATTTCTAAAAATCCTTTCTTTGTATTGGTATTAAGTAATACTCTAATTTTCTGAGCTACTGAATTTGGGATTTTCCTTAGTTGTCAGTTATAATCATCAAAATTAAAAGAAATAAACATTTGAAATATATCAGTGTGTGTGTAATGAATGAATATAATATACAATTTTTGAATGGAATTGGTGAAATAAATCTACTTTTTGATGATATTCTAATTTTATGACCAGCACCTGTATGTGTTGTTTGGTTCCATCTGCTGTCCATCACCAGCATTGTTTACATCTCTAAAGGAGGCTAAGGTTCCTCTCCATCTCTATCCAAATTAAATCTAAGGTGCAATCCCAGTCAGCACCTAAAACCAAATATACATTCTTATCAAAACATTTTAAACCATCATTTACTTTCTTAAAAAAAACATAAAAAATTATTTGCAGCCAACACAAACAATTAGCCCATTATTTCAACTTGAAAAGATAACCAATTTAAGAGAAGATTCACCCTTTGTGACATTAAACATGCTTAGTTAATCCTAGTCTTGCATTTTCCCCTCCTTAATTTTGTTAAACTTACTGAAATTAAGAACTTGTTAACATCGAGAGAAAAAAAATTCTTACGTCAATGCTTTTTCACCTTGTGCCACCCCGGTAGAATTGCCCCTGCTGCACTGCCGCTATCCGCTTTGATTCTTTATCCACTTTATCCACGTCTAACGTGGGCTGATTTGCCGCTGGTGGATATTGTGCCGTTTGTTTTTGGCACAGTATTTGTTTCTTTCTTTTCAGGAGAATCAAGGACTAGATGCCCCACTTTACAGCAGCCAAAACACTTCATTTTCCCAGTTATTGCAAATACAACATAGTCAAAGTCATCAATATGAAATTTAAACATTATGCCAAACTCAGTGTATTATATATAATATTTTACAATCATGTAAGCAAATATTCTAAATGAAACAACGTTTTAATTAACAAGGGAGACTCACTTCCAATCTGTATTTTTGAATCGGAGAAACCAGATTGCCTTAGCGGGAAATAGACTGTGATAACATCTCATCACTAATAAACTGAGAAACATTAGGCAACGTCACTTCTTTTTAGATGGCATTGATAAAGGGAGAACAGGTGTAAATAAACCATCAACATGAGTGAACTGAAAGCCAGAGAGTCCGGGCCATCATGCTTCCCCAAATTAATTTACCTTTATTTATATAACTCTTTATACAATACAGATTGTTTCAGATTGTTTTTGAAAATGATTCAATGATGCAAATAGAGTACATTTTAGTTGTACAGCAGCTCTAAAAGAAAATAGTGTCTTTGTTCAGGTGAAGGTAGTTCAGTGTTGATTCAGAGGTAAAGATCATCAATAAATTAGTTCATTTCATCTATAAAGCAGTTCTGTAGAAAACAGTGATGTCATCGTCCAGCTCAGTTCAGTTCTCATCAATAGTGTCAGTGTAGTCAAATCAATAATATTGTAGAATATTAACTGTCCCCAACTAAGCAAGTGTGGCAAGAAAACCAAACTTTATCAGGTGACAAAAAAAAAAAAAAAAAAACCTTGGGAGAAACCAGGCTCAGTTGGGGGGGCCAGTTCTTCTCTGGCTAAACACAGGCAGGCAGAACACAGCCCAAAAATCTAGCTTTAACAATAAATGAAAACTAGATTTAACACTCAAAGAAAGAAGAGAAAAATAGCTGAGGTTAAACACTTGTTTTAGGCATAGCAGCCACAAACACGCACTCGTGCTCAACGATGCTCTGCCCACTTGCTCCCAGCATGCACTCTGACAGAGAGAGAGAGAGAAATGTGTGTTCCATGTTTTGGCAGATGTGGTGCAATGAAATATTCCCTTTTGGGAATGGATTAATATAAGTTTCCACGGCTGCTTCACTACAGCTGTGTGTTCTGTTTTCATGCACTTTGTGTCAAACCCGCATCAACTGACCCCACGTGACTGTTGTTAGGATTGAAATTCAGCATAATCATAACCTCACAACCTGCCATCTGAATCTGTCTGACTAGACACGTTTTATTTAAAAACTTATGGTTAAACATCCATACGCTGTTGACTCAAAGGAGCTTTGTAAATTGTGGCCTGTATAGCTTTTAAAATGGAAATACTGGATGAAACGGAAATTCAGGATGGTAAAAGCACCAAAAAAGGCTTTTTATTCCATTCCAGTTCGAGCTATTTAAAATAAACATGCCGTGAGATGTTAAGAAGCAGATACACAGAATGGACTTAAAAACACTTGAGGGAGGCCCATTAATCTGAGTGTCACCCTCAACCACTTCAAATCATCAGCTGTATTTGCTTCAGTGGCCAGAGCTTCAACTCACCATGACACGTCAGCCAGACGAACCTCTGCCTTACTTATTTAGCAAAGTCAGGCACATGCATGTTAGGCATAAACATGCATTTAATTCCAAGGGAATGCATGAACTGATGTAAGTTACGTTGCATTCATGGTATACATTTGATTAGTTCATGCATTTCCTGGGAATCAAATTCATTATCCTGAACCGAATCCCTGCAAATTAGTGTCTGAGGATCAAGCTAAAGGCCCAGCTTATACCAGCTGTTAATATCCATTTCAGAGCATCTGATCACAAATGGTCAGCCAGGACACTCTCATTTACATATGCTACATGAGTTTGCTGAGACCACTTTATTTATTTATAAATAAGTTTCTACTGACTGTCATACTGGGCAGTCATGGCCTAATGGTTAAAGAGTCAGACTGGTATCCCGAAGGTTGCAGGTTCAATTCTCAATACTGGCAGGAAATAACTGAGGAGCCCTTGAACAAGGCCACAGCAAGAAGGCTGCCCACTTCTCCGGGTGTGTGTGTCTACGGTTTGCAGTGTGTGTGCTCACTATTCCTAATGTGTGTACACTAACTGGATGGGTTAAATGCAGAGGACAAATTCCGAGTATGGGTTAACATACTTGGCCTTCATGTGTCACTTAAAAGTATAGGCAAAAAAAAAAAAAAACCTGCAGAAAAATTACCACACTGTTGCTGTCAAATATACTTGAATTATCTAGTCACAATCAAGCATTATCTGTCCATCAGAGTACTCGTTGTTTTAGTCAGGTATAAGTATAGATGTTTCAGAAAGTTCTGATCTGCTGGATATTTGAGTGACAGGTGAGTAGGCAGAGCTCCACTGCTGTCTGAGATGCATCAGAAGAATAAATGAATGTTTACACTATAAATGCAGAGTGTTCTACAGTAAGTAAACAGAGCATAAAAGTCTCTGTACCAGAGATGTTCACAACTGGAGTCCGAGTCAAGTCTGAAGTCTTTATCGCTGGAGTCTGAGTCAAGTCTGGAGTCTTTTGTCACAAGTCCGAGTTGAGTCATTAAAAAAAATTCTCATACTAAAATCCTATTTTTTAGTTGTATATATAATATACAATATATAATATATTAATAATATGTAATAATATGATCTTTCTATCATCTGTTTTGTTTGAAATTAAGGTCCTATGATGTAAGGGATAATGTAAATCCAGCTTGTTACTTCATAATTATCAATTACAAAGGACAAAACAATCGTCCTGGCAACACAAGTAGTCATTTTCAATACAGTCACTAATGCCTCGTTTCCACTGAGCGGTACGGTTCGGAGCGGTACATCTTGATCAGGGGTGCGTTTCCCAAAGCGAACTATGGTCGTAAGTTCCGTCGTTACCAATAGAGTTCAATGGGACTTACGACCATAGTTCACCAACGATGCTTTCGGGAAACGCACCCCAGGCTTGCGTTTCCACCGCAAACAGTACCCTTACTTGATAGGCGTGGTGTAGCCGGAAAATAGTGATCGACGTCATTCTCGCGCGAAGAAGAAAACGATATAGTAAACAACAATGGAGGACATACTACAGCAGATCTTGTTCTTGCTTCTCGGCTTGAGGCTGTCTGTCACAAAAAGAAGACGAGCTTTGCATTCGGCGTTTCAGAATACCAAGATCGCAAAGTTCAGACGTCCATGCAGCAGCACCTACCAGCAAGCGGAGGAGAAAACCCGCGTAATTTAAAAACTATTTTACTGTGTCATGAAATGTTTTAAAAGTTTTTCAGGCGAGAATGTAGTTGTTTAAATCTCAAATCTGTGGTTAATTTATAAAGATAGCGCCTATTTGAAAATTTGATCTGACGTTGTCGGAGTTGTGAGATCCAGGCGATCACCGGGCGCTCGGTGCTCATGAACCCAGCCGAGAGCAGCTGTACCTCGGCTAGTCCTTCTGACATTCGCCGCTGGCTCTGATGTCTCTGTAATGGTTAAAAACAAGATATCATTCATCTTGTGTATAACGGGCATTCTTTGGTCTCATGAATTTATAATTTGTTCCCGGGCAAATCGTTTTGGCTGAGGGGAAAGTGAAGTTTTATAACTTTATATATTTATTTAACTTTACCGTTGTAGTGTGCTGTACGTTTGACTGAATTGTTTGCTTGTCTTTATTTCTTATTGTATAGCTTCTCATATTTTATTTATAATGGTTATTATTGATAATTAAAACTGACGTTTAACAAAAAGAGTACATATGCACATATTGCCTGAACCACACATTAATAGGTTTCATATTTTTTTAAATAAAAACGAAAAGAGGCAGGGTTGTGTTTTATATTTTGTTTTGTTATATAGCCTACATGAAATGAAGATAATTAATGCACGCGTTGTCTGAACCACATTTGTGTGTGGCGCCTCTTGTGTTGTCATTCCCCTTGTAGCACGCGCAAGTGACGATTCTCTGTCAACCAATCAACGTTCTGCAGAGTGTAGCTCCACCCTTTTGGTACGGTACTGTTATGCTTGGTACCCCAACGAAAGGGTCCCAAAAAAGTGGTACGGTACGGTTCGGAATTAGGGTACCATTCACAACTTTTGACAATGGAAACGGAAAAAAATGCGTACCGTACCGCTCAGTGGAAACGAGGCATAAGTGGATGCAAGATGGCGCCAGTGAGTCATGGTTTGTTATACAGCTTCGTTGTTATTGACAACAGTCATTATCAGAAAATATCAATCCTCAGAATGTTTAAGAATGTCAATAGAAAACTGTACACATGCTGATTGCGATACATTAGCTTTAAGTAATAATGGATTAACATCTCTTTTTATCTCTTATGGAACACATTAAGAAAGAGAAAAGCTGCATATAATACAAAAAAGATTGATAAAACATAGTGCTATAGGTATAAAGACAAATTTTCTTTGTTCATATTTTAACTGGCTGGCAATCCAAATGAGCCATGCAGCTACACCACACAGTCACCACACCACAGTAATAGCTAGCTGTGTAAGTTAATGTGACTAGCCTTTGAGGATGCGATGTCTCATAATTTCCCACATTCTGTGCATCTAGCCGATCTGACATGTTAATAAACCCAAACGAAAAATCATGGCACAGTGGCTCCCGTCATGTTTCATGGGACTCTTATGACATTTCGGAGTTTACGCACAATACACGGACATACATAATCAAATTCTATGACAAGAGTCCAATCCACCACAACAGATAGGGAAATATATGTGACGCAGATATTAAATCCGTTCAAATACAACAAAAATTCTTTATTTATTATATCAGTAACAGTAAAAGACTTAAAATAAGTCGAGTCGTGTCAAGTCTGTCATTTCAGGTCGAGTCCGAGTCAAGTCTTAAGTCTATTAAAATGCGACTCGAGTTCAAGTCACTAACGCGAGTGCCCATCTCTGTTCTGTACAGACAACCATCTGTCTAAAACAAACTCTCTGCAGTTGCAGAAGCCTTAAAAAGTCCCAGTTGGCATTTATGGTGATTATGTATTCATGCAGTGTGAATGTGAGAAAGATAGCCACTGCCTCCCATGTGTTTTAAACATGTCACATGTTTTTGACTGTGCTGAGAACAGATGACTGGAAACCAGATATATTTAATGTTCTCATTGCTCAAAATGGGTGATTCAAACACAGGGCACTAACAACTATACTGACCAGCTGAGACACATGCAGGCAGACAGGCAGGCAGATGGTCTGGAGCGCAGACTCACGGGGAGAAGCAGGCCTTGTCAACACTTTACAGGGACACAGACGTGTGAGATCACGGTGGCTTTAGTCAGATCCCACAGACAGGTGACCCAGTGAGGACTACTTTGTCAGACAGAAATGGAAAATTGTGCCTGCATGCACTTTTGATGTGATGCTGATGGTATCTAGATGTTTTTCTCCTCAACAATGAATGACTGTGAGAGAAACAGACATGGAGGTCAATTCTCCATCTTTCCATGCAGGTAGAGACTCATGAAAAGTCTGCGCTCAGCGTGACTCAAACCACATGTGTGGAGATCCATGCACACCAAAGAAACCTGCAAAAACACGATACGCCTTTATTTTGTCTTGCAGTTAATTTCCAATACAAACGGTCATTTCACACACACATAAAAACAATAAAAAAAAATTAAAAAAAAACATTTGGAAACTGATCTACATGCAAACAAACCTAATACATGCACTCTTGTTGGTTCAGCGATAATTACACCCAAGTAGCGGCAATTAAACAGGTAAATGTGAACTTAACTGGAGCTTTCATTTAAAACGGGAAATCTAAGTTCACGAACACGCCTGCATTTTTATGAGGCGATAAAACAGTTTGAGGGAACGAACAGAAATCCCGGAGGTTCAAAGTGAGAGCTGCTTAAACATTGCTTCTCTAGAGTTTCCCCCTCTAGCACATTCATAAAACATCATTACAGTCGACCTCAATCACGAGAATATGTTTCTTTGAAGCCCAGGCAAACTAACTAACTCTGTTCCAGCTAAATAAACTCCAGACATGCACGCTTTCGAGTTCTGCCAGCTAGTCTGATAAGCACCGTTTCTGGATCATTCTGATACTCTTTAAACATTCGAAGATTAAATGGCCATGGATTTTCTATGAACTACGTCATATGTGATCTTTATCCTTCTATTACACTGAATAAGTTATTTATTGTTGGCAGACTGTAGATTATTCCTGCAATACTGGAGGCTGCAGTTCTAGGAACACATTTCTAGGACCCTGGCCTCTCCAACAGAGGAGACCTGATTCAAACCTGAAACAAACAGGTGAAAAGACTAGACCCACAGCAATTATTGTTATGTTTTATTATCTTTCTACCTTGTTTTTAACATAAGAGCAGTCGTGGCCATTTTGAACTTGAATGTGCAAGGCTTCTGGTGTCCATCTTCAGTTATTTTAGCTGTGCAAAAACAAAATGTTTCAAGAAGGTTACCAACAGTTATGTTTAGGGCTAGAGCTTGGTTAGGAGAATATAAACAATTAAATGTAAGTAATTACAACTAAATAACATTAAGTAATTAGATCATTCATGAAAATGAGTAATACAAATACAGAACTGAGTACTAGAAAATAATATAAACTGCTAGTGCATCCAAAAAAAAAAAAAAAAAAAAAAAAAAAAAAAACTATGGTCCAAGAAATGCAGTCCTGACACTTGAAATGCAGGATCATGACACTTGACTGTATGAGTGTGTGACTGCAGCACCAGCGTCTGTTGACAGGCGGTGCTGTTTCACATGCAATCAGATGGATTCTCTGCTAAACATGTAAGGAACAATCATTCTCTCTATTCTGTATCTCCCTGAAGCTTTGTGATGGATTGAAAGTGTGTGTTTGTTTCTTCTGAAGCCGTCATCTTAAACACTTTTAATTTAAAGTGGAATTCAAGGCCTTTCACCCGAATTGTCCACCATAAAGGACAATTTACATCATGACAGTTCAGCATGGAAATTCATTATCAAATTCATTTGTCCACAGTTATTAGTCAGAATATGTTATACAACTCGTTTCAATAGAGGCTCATAAGATTACAAATTCTATACTAATTTAAAGCTACTGTACAAGTTTAAAGCTAAAGCTGTAAGACTCTCTTTTGTAAGCTGATTTGGATAAAGTACATAGGCCTACATCCGTAAACACATTATCGGCTCAGAAGGTTCCGCAGCTTTTTTGTGATAACACATTAATCTGCTTTGTGGTGTACAAAAACAAGCAGATGTTGATTGGCTCACTTTGCTCGCATATAAACCATGTTGGAGATCATAGATTTTGTTGCCAACTGCAACAAGTTCTGTAGTGTATTACGACATTACACCCTCTGACCCTCACTTTTACGGCAGAATTGGTCATTGGCAAAACAGTACAAATACAATAGGTTTTTTTTAGTACCTTCAGTGTTTAGACCACAGAAAAGCCTAAAATAGACCAGAACTCTTATTTTGAAATATATATACTTTACTATTTTCAGATGGTCATTCAATAGGTAAACATTGTAATTATTCATTAACAAAATCATAAGCAATACATGTGAGGCATTCACTGATCAAGAAAGCTGTGTTTTTCATTTGAAACCAGCAGCACTTTTCAATACTGACTTAACCAATAGTGTGAGTTTGGGACAGGACTGTGTGATTGTCTGACCAAATGAAGATTGCTTGAAAACAGCAACCATGTTTGGAATACAAAAGTAGTTTATACTTCCTGTATGGTACTGTATATTACATTTAATTACAATAGTTAACTGCAAGTTTAACAGTGGGAATTATTCCACAATGAACAGTTCAAATGACCTTGTCACCTTCCATGTTTAATTCAGCAAGTGGAATGACCAGTAATCAGCTGGGAGATAAATATGGTCATGTAAAAAATTATTCAAATCTGAATAATTATTCAAAATTAAACAAAGAGATGAAAAATCAATCCATCTCACTGGAATGGGATGATTGAGAACATTGCATTGTGGAATACAGTATTTCACAGAAAATTCACATACTGGCCTCAGTATATACTGCAGCAACAGTAAGAGCTATTCCAAACATCGCACGCATTGTTTGCACTTCCATCTCATGCCAATGTGGTGTAAAAATCTTTAAATTGCACAGATATTGATAATACACTCAACACAGATGTACAGTAGACTATTTAATTTTGTTATTTAATTTTTTTTTTTTTAAATCAAACAACCAAATCAAGTCCCAGCTGACATCAATTTAAGCATAAATTAACCTAGATTGAAGTTCACAAGGTTGTCTAGTGTATGCTGGACTGAAAGCAGAAAACACTTACAAATGTTCTTTGTATTTTGCATGAATTCATTATAAACAGTAGTTTCTGATCACGGCCTTTGAAGGACGTTTGCCCTGCAGGTAGGTCTGCAGTGAAAGCCTGTTTTCCTCCACTGTTATTCCCACAGAATGGAGCCCAAGTTTGCTAATTCTCCGAGCCCATGGAGGGCGAAGATAGAGTCAATGCGGGTGTTGGTGAGCTCAGACTAGCGGGAGTACAAATCCCTCAAAGAACTTAAGGCTGGCTGTAGTCCTCCACTAGGCTGTGGTGGGAACCGAATCAAAGAAAAAGGTGCCTGCAAGGCAGATCAGCCTAGAGCCCAAATTGATTCACACACACACACACACACACACACACACACACACACACACACACACACACACACACACACAAAGACGGAGAGAAGCAGGAAGGATTTGAGGCAGTAAAATGGTGATGTACAAAACTAAATGAACAACATTTAGCTGCATTTATTTCAGTGATGTCTGGAGGATGTGAGGTGCTTTCAGACTAAAGAAGACATGTTGATGTTCAAAACATATTTTAACATAATTCTGCTTCCTCTGGTTATTTTTCAGATGCTGGACCTTATCACCTAAAACCTTAAGAAGAGGAAGCAAAGTGCGCTCAGCACAAAGCATTTGAATAAAGCATTTAGACATCAAAACACACAAAACTTTCTCAGACATCTGAATCGCTAGCCGTGCACTTCTTGACGTTTCAAGCCAAATTTCTTGACTTCCCTGCGTTTGCTCTCTGCACACACTGAGAAATCGCCTCAGACTATGTTCCACATCAAAAACAACAGTAGAGAAAGAGCGATTCACCTGCTCCCCTCTCTGCACGTCTACATTCACAGTGAATCGCTGAGCCACAATAGGGTTCAGAGATCAGCTTTGAAAATAAGGCCAGGGGTCGCAGTTCGCCGCAGCTCAACACCCTGTGGCAACTGGAATAGTAATGTAGTTGCTGGGATCCGGCCCGGGCTGCTGTGAAGACTTCCAGTGAGGAGAGGCTATTGTTTATGGGCCTCTTGGGCTGGAGCAGAGCAGAGAGGCGATGAGGCTCCTCCGGCTCCTCTGTGCTGATGCTGGATTTCTTGGGCTCCTCTTGAGGAGTTCAGCATTCCTTTCAGCGTGAACTTTGGCCGTTTATCGGTTTCTCGCTGTGTCCTGCCCACCAGTGATGAATGTTCATTCTGAGCCAGGCGCCAAAAAGCAGTTTCTGAAGGAAGAAAACAAAGTACATCGTGGTTTGCAATATATCTTACAGAGTCCATGGATAATGAAGAACTGCAAATAAAATATACATCATACAGAATGTGAATCACCAACATAAACCCAACCGGCAGACGACATCAGGAGTCGGGCTGAGCTCACACTTCTCTTACGATGTAATGTATGTGAATTTAAAGGTGCCCTAGATTATGTTTTTAAAAGATGTAATATAAGTCTAAGGTGTCCCTTGAATGTGTCTGTGAAGTTTCAGCTCAAAATACCCCATAGATTTTTTTTTTTATTAATTTTTTTAACTGCCTATTTTGGGGCATCATTATAAACACGCCGATTTTATGCTGCGGCCCCTTTAAATCCCATGCTCTCCGCTCACAGAGCTCGCGCTTGCCTTAAACAGTGTCTTAACAAAGTTTACACAGCTAATATAACCCTCAAAATGGATCTTTACAAAGTGTTCGTCATGCATGCGTCGGATTATGTGAGTATTGTATACTGTTATATTGTTTACTTCTGATTTTGAATGAGTTTGATAGTGCTCCGTGGCTAACGGGTAATGCTACACTGTTGGAGAGATTTATAAAGAATGAAGTTGTGTTTATGAATTATACAGACTGCAAGAGTTTAAAAATGAAAATAGCGACGGCTCTCTTGTCTCCGTGAATACAGTAATAACCGATGGTAACTTTAACCACATTTAACAGTACATTAGCAACATGCTATTGAAACATTTAGAAAGACAGTTTACAAATATCACTAAAAATATCATGTTATCATGGATCATGTCAGTTATTATTGCTCCATCTGCCATTTTTCGCTATTGTTCTTGCTTGCTTACCTAGTCTGATGATTTGGTTGTGCACATCCAGACGTTAATACTGGCTGCCCTTGTCTAATGCCTTTTATAATGTTGGAAACGTGGGCTGGCATATGCAAATATTGGGGGTGTACACCCCGACTGTTACGTAACAGTCGGTGTTATGTTGAGATTCGCCTGTTCTTTGGAGGTCTTTTAAACAAATGAGATTTATATAAGAACGAGGAAACGATGGAGTTTGAGACTCACTGTATGTCATTTCCATGTACTGAACTCTTTTTATTTAACTATGCCAAGATAAATTCAATTTTTCATTCGAGAGCACCTTTAAGTAAGCATGGAATAAAGGACCTACTGTATTTGCCCAAATAATATATACAACAGCACACTCATGGAATAATGTATCCTACAGTGCAATGTGACGTGACAAACAAACCAGAAGCAGAATCAGTCACCTGACTGTTGAAGACATTTTCTGCCAAAGTTAAATTAAATGAATAAAATAACTACATTTTATTTCAGAGAAATGCCACTCACTGAATTAAATATGTAATGAGGACTAGTGATGTGCATGAAGCCGAATATTTTATTTGTTAACGCAGAGATAATGGCTTCAAAATGAATGACGAATTCTACCGGATATAACAGGAATAAAAGGAAAAAATTCCGGTAGACACAGTGTTTGCTGGATAAAAGGTGAGCCAGGGAATAGCACAATATTCTACATGAAGCTCTAAAATCACTACGCAATAATGAGTGTGTGAAGTGATTGAGTGTAAACTCTATGAATGAAATGAGCACAGCATGATCGCAAATCAAACAGCCATGTTGCCATCTCTGTGCATCTCTCAGATTTCAGAGCCTGGAGTAATATTGTCACAAATCCTGTCAGTTCCCGGACTACATCTCCCATCATCCTCTCTGCCACTCACCTGCACACACTTCACACTAATCACTAATCACCACACCCAGCTGCAGCTCATTATCAGGACTATATAAGACTCTCACACACACCACCCATTTGCGAAGTCTTGATTCCTAGTGACAATTCTGAGCGTACCTTGTATCCTGTCTGCCTGTGTTTTATCTTGCCTGTTCCTGTTTCTTGACCCGTTGCTGCCTGTCCTGAACCTTGCCTGTTATACTGTTCTGTGAATGATATCCGCCTGTCCTGACCATTGCCTGCACCCTGATTACGATCCTGCCTGTCCCTTGCTGTTCTCGTCTGCTCCTGATTGACCCTGCCTGTACGACATTCTTAATAAAGCTTGCATTTGGATCTTACCATGACTCCCGATTTGTTACAGAAGACTTCGCCACCACCAAGATCCAGCAGCTTTCCCGGAGGATCTCATTACGGTATGGACATTAATCTATTGCTATTGTGGAGTTCGCAAGGCACGCGATCGTTGGAGGAATATGTGCAGGAGTATCTAAACATTGCTTACCTCTCTGATCTTCCGGACTGTGCACTGATTGACTTTTTTTGTGATGGCGTCAACCAGCCTCTCCAGAATAAATTAAGACGAGAGGGACCGCGTTCATCACTTAGCAGCTTTATGGACTATGCATTGTTGACTGTTGGCTCTCCGTTTACTGTGGGTGTCGCGGAGGAATGCGACACCATGGTGAGTCCCGTAATGGCCGCCGCGCCAGGTAACACGCACAAGATGGCGGCTATCATCACAACAGCAACAGTTCATGTCTCCGCTGATCGCCCAGAGCCACGTCACGTCTCCGCTGATCGCCCAGAGCCACGTCACGTCTCCGCTGATCGCCCAGAGTCACGTCACGTCTCCGCTGATCGCCCAGAGTCACGTCACGTCTCCGCTGATCGCCCAGAGTCACGTCACGTCTCCGCTGATTGCCCAGAGTCACGTCACGTCTCCGCTGATCGCCCAGAGTCACGTCACGTCTCTGGATCTATCCAAGGGCGCAGAGGACTACGTTCCAGTGTGGCTGATCCTCCGCTGACTTCAGCACGAGTGGCTGGCATTCCCAAGCCTCTGCCGGCCGCTTCGCTCTCAAGCCCGGTGGCCACTTCGC
The DNA here is from genome assembly GCF_018812025.1 of Megalobrama amblycephala. Classification (NCBI taxonomy): domain Eukaryota; kingdom Metazoa; phylum Chordata; class Actinopteri; order Cypriniformes; family Xenocyprididae; genus Megalobrama; species Megalobrama amblycephala. The sequence goes on along the minus strand of NC_063046.1, from coordinate 4,519,286 downwards.
ACCCAAGCCAGCCGGTCGCTACGCTCTCAGGCCCGCCGGCCGCTACGCTCTCAAGCCCGGTGGCCGCTTCGCTCTCAAGTTCGTCTATTGCAACGCTCTCAAGTTCGTCTATTGCAACGCTCTCAAGTTCGTCTATTGCAACGCTCTCAAGTTCGTCTATTGCAACGCTCTCAAGTTCGTCTATTGCAACGCTCTCAAGTTCGCCTATTGCAACGCTCTCAAGTTCGCCGGTTGCAACGCACTCAAGCTCACCAGTTGCCATGGACTCAAGCGCCCTGGACGCGATGGACAAGATGGCTGCTTTGCCAGTGCCTACGGGCAAGATGGCCGCCCCTTCGGTGCTCACGGAGGTAGGGGGCGTTCCAGCCATGGAGTCCACTCCAGAACCCGCTTCAGCCAGTGAGTCTGCTCCAGAAACCGCTCCAGTCGGTGAACCATTGCCTCATCCTCGGAAGAGGAGGAGGAGGAGGAAGAAGGCTCCTTCTGTTCTTCCCCTCTTACGTCCAAGCGTCTTGTCCTGCCGCCGCCACCCGAGCTCCTCGCTCTGCCAGCACCACCCAAGCTCCTCGCTCTGCCAGCGCCACCTGTGCTTCTCGCTCTGCCGGCGCCACCCGAGCTTCCAGCGCTGCCAACGCCACCCGAGCTTCCAGCGCTGCCAACGCCACCCAAGCTTCCAGCGCTGCCAGCGCCACCCAAGCTTCCAGCCCTGCCAGCGCCACCCAAGCTTCCAGCCCTGCCAGCGCCACCCAAGCTTCCAGCCCTGCCAGCGCCACCCAAGCTTCCAGCCCTGCCAGCGCCACCCAAGCTTCCAGCCCTGCCAGCGCCACCCAAGCTTCCAGCCCTGCCAGCGCCGCTCAAACTCCTTGCGCTGCCAGCGCCACTCAGGCGTCTTGCCCTGCCGGCTTCACCCACACGCCTGGCCCTGCCGGCGCCACCCGAACTCCTTGCCCACAAACCTGCGACGGGCCCCGCTAAAATCCCCAAGAACTTTTTTGGGGGGGCAGTGTACCTGAGGGTGGGGAGCTTGTGGGTGGGGAGCTTGTGGGTGGGGAGCTTGTGGGTGGGGACCCTGCCCGGCCACTGCCGTCATCGGCCTTTGTACCGTCATGGCCACCCATGGACTGGGGCCCACTATGGACATTTATGGACTCTGACCCGCCGTGGTCATCTTCGGACTCTGTCCTCCCGTGGCTGCCCAAGCCACCTGACCTGCCGTGGTTACCTGAACCACCTGACCCGCCGTGGTCATCTTCGGACTCTGTCCTGCCGTGGCCGCCCAAGCCACCTGACCTGCCGTACTCGTCCGAGCCACCTGACCTGCCGTGGCCGCCCGAGCCACCTGACCTGCCGTGGCCGCCCGAGCCACCTGACCTGCCGTGGCCGCCCGAGCCACCCGACCTGCCGTGGCCGCCCGAGCCACCCGACCTGCCGTGGCCGCCCGAGCCACCCGACCTGCCGTGGCCGCCCGAGCCACCCGACCTGCCGTGGCCGCCCGAGCCACCCGACCTGCCGTGGCCGCCCGAGCCACCCGACCTGCCGTGGCCGCCCGAGCCACCCGACCTGCCGTGGCCGCCCGAGCCACCCGACCTGCCGTGGCCGCCCGAGCCACCCGACCTGCCGTGGCCGCCCGAGCCACCCGACCTGCCGTGGCTGCCCAGGCCATCTGACCTGCCGTGGCCGCCTGAGCCACCTGACCTGCCGTGGCCGCCTGAGCCACCTGACCTGCCGCGGTTGCCCGAACCACCTGACCTGCCGCGGTTGCCCGAACCACCTGACCTGCCGCGGTTGCCCGAGCCACCTGACCCGCCGTGGCTTCCCGACACTCCTGACCTGCCGTGGCTGCCCGAGCCACCTGACCCACCGTGGTTACCTGAGTTCCTGGACCTGCCCTGGAGACCTCCATACCCGCCTGTACATCCAGTATCTCCTGCCTGTAGGTCTCCAGGGCACCCACCCTCCCTCCCCAGTTGTGCCATCTACGGCGCGAGGACGCGCCTTCCGGGAGGGGGACATTCTGTCACAAATCCTATCAGTTCCCGGACTACATCTCCCATCATCCTCTCTGCCACTCACCTGCACACACTTCACACTAATCACTAATCACCACACCCAGCTGCAGCTCATTATCAGGACTATATAAGACTCTCACACACACCACCCATTTGCGAAGTCTTGATTCCTAGTGACAATTCTGAGCGTACCTTGTATCCTGTCTGCCTGTGTTTTATCTTGCCTGTTCCTGTTTCTTGACCCGTTGCTGCCTGTCCTGACCCTTGCCTGTTATACTGTTCTGTGAATGATATCCGCCTGTCCTGACCATTGCCTGCACCCTGATTACGATCCTGCCTGTCCCTTGCTCTTCTCGTCTGCTCCTGATTGACCCTGCCTGTACGACATTCTTAATAAAGCTTGCATTTGGATCTTACCATGACTCCCGATTTGTTACAAATATCAGCTAAGATACTGAATTATACATATTTTCTACTACTTGATATGTCTATTTAAATGTTTTAAAGCTTATATGATATGATACAATATGTTTCTCTCTCTCACTCTCTCCCGGAGCCGACAAGCATGTTTATTATTTGTTCATATTTGTATTTGTTGCATAGTAAAAGTTGTTTTGTTCTATAATCAGCTATTTTATATAATCCTTTTATTTGAGGTTGTAGATGATTGTCCTGGCATAACTCTGTACACAAAGTTCTTCTGTAAGTTATACAATGCATATTTGTAAAATGAAAACTATGAAAGAAACAGAATTACATTTAAAACAGGCTTCTCATGTAATTGGTCAGACTTCCAGTTTAAGCCCCGCCCACTCTTGGTTTTATCAGAATACATGCAGATGCAAATTATTCTGAGATTGCTACAGATACAGATAGGCTCCAATGCACACCTTAATAAGGACAATTGTTGTTTCTTTGTTTGACAAACTACTTTTTCTCATTTAGGGTCATAAAAATGCCTGCAAAGTGTCGATGCTCGGATGTGTTGTTGAAAGTACATACAAAATGTTTATTACAATTATGATGTTTGTGGGTCAATATGACCCGCATATTTCATGGTTAAAGGCAGCTGCACAGACCCAAAATAAAAACATATTTTATGTCATGTCAGTTTCTAAATTACCCTGCCAAAAATGGAGTGTCTATTTAGACTAAGTGTAATTAGCTTGTCTTGTTGGCAAAGGCTAATAATAAAGTATTTATCAGGTAGGGTTAAGGGTAGGTGTAGGGAGCGTTAATCATCCCAATAAGGTAGCATCCATTTAATAATTTTAATAAATATAATCATTCTACACTCTATGTTATTATTGCATCCTGGTAATGTACAACAATATTGAGGTGCATATAGTATCTTCCTCTATTTCAGTATAAATATTAGGGTGTAATGGTACACAATAAAAGTTTGGTACGTACTTTGGTTTTGAAGTCACGGGTACGGGTTCGGTACAGTAGGGTTAGAAAACAACATTTTTTTCTCTCTTTTTTTAATTATACGTTTTACTGAACAAACTGTGTCTCTGTCTTTACATTTATTCAGTTATAATTCTTAAGGTTAAAAAAATCTATCTCTGCTAATGCTGTAAACTATTAGGGAGCCCTTACTTGCACATTACTATAATAAAGGTTACAATTAACATCAGAGCCCAAATTATTAAATTCAATTGCTATTTATTTTTAGATATAATCATCAACACTCAAATAATAATAAGACATGTATGTATTGTAAATATGTAAATTACACATAGGGCAGGTTTAGCATTAACTTCTGTTTCTCCAATTCGTTTTTGAAATATAATCATTTACACAGTGGCTGTCATAACTTGCTTTCATGGAGGATTTATTTAGACCTTACATTCATTAACAGGTTAAGTAAAATATAATGAATATATAGGCTAATATAGTGCATATATTTAGCAAAACAGTTCATTTCTCTATAGCGAACTAACAAGCTTGACACTGAATGGCTTTTCTGAGGTAAATGTAATACTACTTGACATATTGTTTACAAACTCTTTTACCGACATCTTTCTGCGTCTATTTTACTTTGAACAATTACATGAAATATATGTTTCAGTAAGTTGTACTGTATCTTTCAACATGCCTTCAGATGTTCATTTATGTTCATTCTCTAGTATTAAAGAAGGGATGATCGCGTTCACTTGCGCTCTGTGCTGCCGTTTGAACTGAGGCGCCTATACAGCCATCTGTCACGCCACATCAAAAAGCGTCAAAACGGCAGTTATTGTTTGAATTTCATGATAAAATTGATTACATTTGAAAGATGGCACTTTGTTTCTTATTGAAAGTAACAAAACACAGAACTTATTGCGATTATTGGTGGTTAATGCTGGTTAAAATGGGTTAGGCTAAAAAGCATTACTGTGAGCGCCCCCTTCTGGATTGTAGTGTGGATCGACTGTGACTGACTATATTCGCCGTTTAACTGCATGAACCGAACCATGACGGTTCGAGATGGATACATATACTGTTACACCCCTAATAAATAGCTTCTAACAACTATTTGCACTTATTGCAGTGAACTGCTACTTTTATATAGTGTACATAGAATGTATCGCTATTTTCACTTTGTTTAAATAGCATATTGCTAAGAGAAAGCTATCGTCACTTAGTGTAAATAGAATATATCACTGTTTTCACTTAGTGTAAATAGCATCTATAGCTATTTGCACTTAGTCTTAGTGTGAATAGACACTGCCTATAAATGCACACTGCATTGAAGACATGCATGTTAATTTAGGTGGGCATTGAATCAAATGATTTTGCTGTTGTTTTCCACACTTGTTTTGTTTAAAATTTTAAAAAGTTGTAATAAATATTAGCCACAACACAGTTTATAATATTTATAATTTGTGAAAACAAAAATGTTTAAAAATATAGGCTATATACAGTTTTAAAAATCATATGTTCTTATTTTTATTTGTAATCTGTGAGAAGTATTAATGTTAAAAGTTTACTATTTTACCTGATTTATTTTTGTTTTTCATAAAGTGATTTTTGGTTTATTGTATTGAATCCAATAACCCTAATCCTACATAAAAAAATTAACAGAATTTAAACTTAATACAAGGGATAAACTGTACTGTACATCCATCCAGTAAGTAGTGTGCCAGTATTCCCTTCTGAAAACAAATTGGCTTGCAAATCCTTCAGCATAAACAACAATACTGTATCTTGGAGTTACACAAACTGTGGTGTCATTCCTTTGTGGTCTAGCAAACCTTTGTGAGTTTGACACGTGTATAAGCTCAGAAAACCAATGGTTACATCATCACAATTAGCTGAAAACAGCACTGGCCACAACAAGGGGTCATGTGACCATGTATTCCATACAGTCACCACGTTCTCAGAGCAGTTGGAGCCAAAATTTAATCTAAACCATGTCATCACTGAGCCACATATGTACACTTTAAATTGCAGCACACTGTAGTAATTGGTAACGTCGGTGTGAGTAAAGGTGAATGTATAGGGTCTCACAGCAGGGGTTGGGTCCAGGCTGAATGAGTCAGTAGGTGCTGCAAGGGTCTCTGGCTGTGTAGAGACTGAGAGGAGCCTGTGGTCCAACCATGTGGTTTGATTTGACCATTACATCTAAACATCATTCAGACTTTCTGCAAACGACGCCTAGAAGAGGAGCATCAAGCAATCATAAATTGTCACTTCTCTGAAAGGTGCGAGACCCTAAACATGGAAGCATCTTTGCTAGTCAGTGAAATCCTTCATGTTAACAAGCTAAGACTGCTTATGTCTTACACTAGTGGCCTTAATCAATCACGCTAGGCCGACATCTACAAATATAATGAGCATTGAGGTGTCAAATGTTATATTTCACAGAAATCCTTGAAGCTATTGGTGTTTCTGAGGCTCCTTGTGGTGGAGGAATTCCATAACGATTGCCATTTGTGACTAATATTGTAAAATTAACTATAAATAAAAGATGTAATCCAAAAAGTACCCTTTATCATATTCAAAAGTCCTCATTAGGCATTCAAACCAAGTCTCGTTTCCTCTCCAAATGCAATTAAGTGTGAGCCTTTAAGGATAAAGTAAGCTTGTTAATAAGTTCACAGAGTAATGAAAAACAGCCTTTTCTTTATTGCTGAAGTGAGAATATTGAATCTAATAACAGGGCTGTGAAACATCAGAGACTCTGTGCAGTGCACCTGCCAACTTCTTGAGGTTAAAAATGGAGCCGTGTGTTTTTCTCATTACATGTGCAAACTTCAGCCTGACATCAGGGATCTCCACGACAAATAAACAGATATGATTAAATATCATGCCATAGTGATGTTGACTATATGGCTGTTAACATCAGAGCCCAAAGTTTAAGTACTGTCAACGGGAAAAGTCCTTGCATTGAGATGACGAAAACGAAAGTTATTCAGGGAATTTCAAGCTGTAGATATGTTAAGGTCCATGTAAATTTAACATATATCTTGGGAAAAGTTAGGGTTAAAATTGTCCAAGATTAGTGAAACGTAGAAAAAAATGGACATGATTACAATCTGATGACACAACAAAATCAAGGATGCTGACATCATCTACAGCGTCTGTATGGCAATTTAGTCAAATAATGGTAATTTTCTCTGGCGCTTGTGGCTATATTTTCAGATTATGATGAGAAACAATTGTTCAGTATGTTCTTCAACAGTAAATTCTAAAACCTGACAGCAGCAGCAGATTCATATGCAATACAGGAGGCATATGTAACGCACAGCGGTAATAACGCATTACACTCGTAGTGTTGCTCTGGGAGCCCATCGGTGAGAAAGAGCCCGAAAATGGCTGTGGAAACAATTTCCTCATCTGCGCCTCAGGCCAGAGATTAAAAAGTGTCAATTATAAATGATGTCAGTCTCACTTACTGTGAGGAGCGTTTATGCATGAGGCTATCAGGGAGATTGAATGGACGGCAACGGATGATTTCAACATCGCCAGCAGCCGTTGCTCTGTGCCACTGTCCACTGCTGGATGTGACAGCCGACACATAATGAACTGCGTTTGCCAAAAACAACAGTTAGATTCACTAACATTGTTTATTGACTTTGCTGCTCAGGCAAACCCCATGCCAACTGCAGAATCAGTGGAAATGCGTCTGTACAACCTGACATTTTCCACATTGGTTCAGCTTTTGGAGGGAGCGCAAGCTGCTATTTGTTGATCTTGTTTGTCGAGTTTGCGCTAAAGCTCTGGCAAAGTGCTTAACTTTGACTTCAAGGGCATTTGTTTCTTCTTGGACAGGAGCCATTTTCATCAGAACCGTGTGCATAAAGCAGGCTTATTTAGCAACTGACGTGTTGCTTTGAATATGTGGCCCCCCTTGAATCCAGATGTCAGAATAAAAGAATGCCTGCACCCTGTGAAGGTCTTCTTTCTCTGTCCCAGAAAACCTGAGAGGGAAGTGAATTCCCACTGAGCAGGAGCATGGATCATGGTAATTGCCAGCGGTACCTTGGGGCTAGAGCAATGAGCTCATTATTTTTCCCAAAACCCTTAAGTCTCGCAAAACAACAGCCGGCCGACTGTGGCTCTCGGTGGGAGTCGTGGGCGTGTGTTTGTGCATGTCGGTGTCGTCTTCCAGACATCCACTCTGCTGAAGCGTCTGGAAGTTCTTATTGTTTTCATGATAACAAGCAAGTCAAATATAGCTAGTTACAAAATAAAATGATAATAACAAAAAAAAACAAACAAAAAAAAAACATTTCTAACACAACTTCATGTCTCTGACTTGAAAAACAATGCATTCCCTTTGGGTTGCATCTTTCTCAGTGAGGTGCTGAGAAATATAGATTATAGTATCCATCTCTCCGTCCGTCCATCCATCCATCCGCCCATCCATCCATCCATCTAAAAGAACAATTTTTGCAAAGGTTTTCATAGAGCTCAAGCAGAGGAGGCTGTCCAGTGAGCTGATGTGAATGGGAGAGTTAACAGTCACCCTGTCCTGCACTAAGCTTTCATCTGGAGTAGAGGATCGTTGCTGGCATCGGTCAGTACCCAACAGATATAATGCCAAATAGAGCTTACACAGTGTTTAATGGAGAGCACTTTTAAACTAATGCAGCTTAATATATACTAAACAGGACAATTAGACTTCTATTTCTAATTATTTCTATTCTTCTATTTCTAACTAGTTTCTATTTTTTGGTCACACTAGTTTCTATTGGTTTTTTTGGTAAAGTATAAAAACATGTACACAATAAATGCACTTCATCAAATGATTTTTTAAATATACTTAAAATACACTTAATATAAAGTGTGACCCTATTTTTTATTTCATTTTGTATGTGTATTGCTGGCAGCAGATAAAGACAAATACTGTATAAGTAAAAAGTTCTCACATTTTGTTATTATTATTATTATTATTATTATTATTAGAATATTTGGCTACTTTTTAAACATTAAATATGCTTTTTGTGTGTAGTTACAGCATCTAACATCAGGGGCTAACAGGCACTCAATAACCAGCCAAATGCTGACCCCTTCATGACACACACACACACACACACACAGGTTTTTTTTTTTTTTTTTTTTTTTTTTGTGAATTGTGAGGACATTCCATAGGCGTAATGGTTTTTATACTGTACAAAGCTTTATTTTCTATCCCCCTACACTACCCCTACCCCTAAACCTACTCATCACAGGAAACTGTGCACATTTTTACTTTCTCACAAAAACTCATTCTGTATGATTTATAAGCCTTTTGGGGACATGGGGTAATGTCCTCATAAGTCATCCTCTCCTTGTAATACCTATGTCATACCCATGCCATTATACAAATCTGTGTCCTGATATGTCACAAACACAAACACGCACGCACACACACACACACACACACAGAATGTAACACACATCTGTGGTTGATTGTTCTATTAGGACAGAATATTATGACAACTTAAGTAGTTTAGTTTGACATTTTATTGGGGTTCCATTCATATTTTATTTTAGTTTAGTTTACTTGGTGAGCTTCATTTATGAAACACAAGCAGAACATATTCTTTTATAAATCAGTCTTTAAAATAAATCTAAAAGGGTTAGTTCCCTCATTATTGTTTCACACCCATAAGACCTTCGTTCATCTTCATAACACAAATTAAGATATTTTTGATGAAATCTGAGAGGTATCTGACTTGTCCATAGACAGCAATTTAACCACCACTTTCAAGGTCCAGAAAGATACTAAAGACATTGTTCAAATAATCCACGTGACTGCAGTGGTTCAACCTTAATTTTATGAAGTGACGAGAATACTTTATTCAACAATATCCTCTCTTCTGTGTCGTTCTCTTAGGCCATGTGTCCACCAAGGCGTTTTTAGCCAGCTGAAAATGCTAGGCACTCTGCTTAAAACGCCTATCTGTGAGCGCTTGAGAGCGCTTCAGCTGCGCAGCGTTTTTTTTTCCCAGTTGAGACGCTTTGTTGCTATGATACGGACTATCCGCGGCACTGTTACTTATAACTGATTTTGCAGGTAATTTGTTTCAGACACAATGTGGAATTACTTGCTATGTATGTTCGGAGACCAGCAATATTAATTTCTCATCCATTTTGTTACGTTCTCTGCTTGTTGATGTTGTTGTACAGCAAGAATGTTGTGACAGTTGGTTGGTGTTGTATTTGTCCCGCCCCTCCTCCACTCTGATTGGATGGCTGAATAAAAAGTGACAGTGATGAGTGCAGCGTTTTACTCAAAGTTGAACATTCTTCAAATCGAGGCGACCAGTAAAAAATGCTGAGCTCTCAGCGCTTGAGCGTGAAAAAAAAGGTTCAGCACATCGTTATGCTCCTGGCGTTTAAAAAAAGCGGCGTTCCTGTTGAAAACAATTGAAAAAGTGCGCTAGCAGGTGGAAAAAAAAAAAAAAAAGTTTTGGTGGACACACAGCCTTATGTTCAGCGCTTCCAGGTTCTACGCCAGAACAACTTTTTGTTTTTGCGCACAAAAAGTATTCTCAAAGGTCTTATGGGTGTGGAACGACATGAGGGTGAGTAATTAATGACAGAATTTTCATTTTTGTGTGAACTAACCCTTTAAGTAAACTGCCACATTCAATTCAATGCAATATTTTACACAACATTCAATGCAGGATTTACACAGAAATTTGATCTGCTCACTGCTAGTTTTGTCTTGTCTTGTAATACTTTATGTTATCAGTAATAACCTTGATCCTGAAGCAAAGTTTTATTGCCAGAATGTGGATGTAAACCAGTGGGTTACAATTGTCCGGTCAACCCCTGAACTACACCCTTCCAGAAGAATCTGTCTTCATTGACAGTCATTCAAAGTTAAAATGTTTTCTGACAAAATCAAATGAAAATGCAAGCAACATATAAAATCACAAACATTTAATTTTATTATATTTGATATTTTTCTGACTGGTGTTCTTCCTGATGCTTTTATTTGTCCTGTCTGCGCTGCCACAGCTCATCACTGCCTCTAGTGAACGTCTGAGACTGTGTGTCATTGCACTGTCAATAAGTCACATGACATGTACAGCTCAGGTGATTGGCTCAAAAGCCTCTGTGCCTAGAAATGCACTGATCCTAGTTCAGCAGCAGAGCAGGCAGATATTGAGAGTAAGTTCCCACACCCCTGCCTCTCTGTCGGATCAAACCCTGTATCCAAGGATCAGTGGCCTCCCTGAACACCCACGGTCACGGCAGGCAGCAGACGCAGGCCCTCGGGCTTTCATGTGCCGAGCAGGAAGCAGGCGGTGGGAATTAGACTGCAGCTTCTGCTGCTTCCAGTGGATGACATCTCTCTTTCATCCTGTGCCGTGGCTCTGGCCGCTGCTAAATTTCACTGTATGACGTCCCACTCACTCTCTCCACACACAAGACCTTTAAATGAATCTGCTCTTCATCTCCTCATCATTAATTACAGCCACTGCGCTGATCTCTGACAGTGAAACAGACAATCATCATTACAGATCTAAAAACATTTCACATGGCGTAATCCTCCAGATTTAAGTGGTTTAGTCACAACATAACATTATCTCAGATGTTTCTCTTAAAACTCATAAGGGAAATAAAATACAGACTCACTTTACAATGTACAGTAATAACATTTGCTAACAATGCATTAACTAACATGAACTAACAATGAGCAATATATTATTACAGCTTTTATTAACATTTTTAATGTTAGTTATTAAAAATGTTCATGTTAGTTCACACTTGTGCATTATAACTACTGTTAACAGATACTTTTGATCTTAAAAAAATGTATTAGTAAATGTTCAGATTAACATTAACTAAGATTAATACTGTAGAAGTATTGTTGATTGTTAGTTTGTGTTAACTATGATGTTGTTAACCAATGCTAACAAATGAAACCCTTGAACCTATGAAAATTAATGCGGAGTAGCTCAGATCTCAGGAGAAAAATCTGAAAAGCAGTAAAAATCTCCATGTAATCTCATTGCTGTCCTGAAAAAATGACTGTGATATGAACGAGATCTTATCTGTACCAGTGCTTTCTGTTTATGCACGTGTCATTATAACTGAGCTCTTTGTGGCTGATGGTTTATTTCAAATGGACAGAACTGAAATGGATCTCTGCACAGGGATGACTGTGATATGACGGTCATTTTATAAGAGAGCCAAAGAGATTAATCTCACTCCTAGGAGGTTTGTGTAGCTACAAATATTCCCAAAGCATTACCTAAACCTGGAGATTTTCAGATTCTGTCAGTGTTACTAGATCACTGCCAATAGAACAAACCAAAAGAGAACGACCATTGAAGAGCAGCAGTTTTGAAGCTGGTCTTGCATTAACAGGTGGTCCTGATCTTGGCAGTCAGTCTGGATTTCTGCATATTATAGGCTTCTTGCCAAGTACTCAACTGTCATACTACCCATCAGAGGTGGGTAAATGAATTATTTACAACCGATTAAGGTTGCTGGATTAAAAATAAATAAATAAATAAATAAAATCCCAAAATCCCACCTGAGAAAACAAACAAAGCAAAGCAGCACATTCTGAGTGGTGAAAATACAAGAAAAACAGTTTAAGAACAGACTTCATGATGTTAATTTAGTCATTTTAAACTGCATAAGTGTGTGTTTCTTAAAGGGTTTCTGAATATGAATGTCATGTTTTTCAGTAGGGTTCTATTTAATCACAGCCATTCATTTTAATATAAATGCTTCTCTTGACATTCCTTATAATTAGTAATTACACCATGTTATCATTTATGAGAGATGAAATGCAATGCTCTTATTATTTTGAGCTGTATTTACTGCATTAAAAAAAAAAAAAAAAAAAAAAAAAAAATAAGGATGGAAGACATACAGTACATACACTACATATATGCACATACAATACAGTAAAAAATAGTAATGTTGAAATATTACAATTGAAAATAATATACTTTGAAATGCAATTTATTCATGTGATGGCAAAGCAGAATTTTCAGCATTATTACTCCAGACTTCAGTGTCACATGATCCTTCGGAAATCATTCTAAAGAAACATTTCTTATAATTATCAGTGTTTATTATTGTTATCATTCTGGAATGTGGAAACTGTCAATTTATAAAATACCCTGTTTCTCTTTCCACTAAATACATTTATTTGTCTATTTTGGGTGTATTTTATATAGAAATACTATTACAGATCATAGCCATGCTCAATTATCATCTGACAAATTAAGCAAACTTGTCAGCTATAAAGAATAAAAAACACACACATCAACATTTCTGTTCAAATTTCAACAATACAGTTTGCTATGTACTTTGAAGCCACAGACTTCTGAACCGCTTGTGTCCATGTTGTGTCCAATAGCATCCAACTCATTTGCAGAGTTATCCAGTGTCAGGAAAGTACTTGGCATGTATTTCTAGTGGATTAATGGAGATGTAAGTAGGCCTTCTACAGAGCCAATATATAAACAACTTGAAGGTTTAGCACATAAAAATCGAAGAGACCAGGCAAAAAGATAGGCTATTCTCCCAAACAAAGTACTTACAATTTCTGATAAATCAATACAGAGTTCATTAAGATATAAAGGAAAGACTATGGATATAAAAAGATCAATTCAGTTAACTGTGTTTTTTTACAAGCTCATCAGAGAGATTAGACGTGGTTGTGACATCTGGAAATGTTGAAGGCTTCGCTCATAAATATTAATTATGTACATTAATTTAAAATGATCTTCATCTCACAAAAAAAAGTCTGTGTCATGCAAAATATTACGTTGCCTCTTGCATATTTCGCAACACTTTTAAAGTGAAATGTCCAGTGAGTGGCACTAAAAGCATGTTCATTTTTTATCTGAAACAGATGAACGTGAATCTGGCAACATTTTATTATGTTGGTTGTTGTACATATCGCGGCAGTTCGGAAATGAAATGTCCTGAGTGGCACTAAAAGGTTAATGCTCTATCGCGTTTGAAAATAACATACCACCAAACCCTAAACATAGGGTTAACAAAAACAAATGTGAGATTAAAACACATAAAGCATCCATGCCATTTTAGCTTGCTTTTATAGGTCTTTGAGCTCTTTTATCATAACTTGTGCTTCACAGGACTCGTACCAAAGTGCAATGCTGAGATGAGCTAGCAAGTCTGCTACATAAGAAAAGCTACCAACACATTGGAAAAACGTACCCGCGTCACCATTTTTGCAAAACGCAAAATATGTACCAATACGTACATATCACAGCAGTTTCTAACAGAAATGAACACTAGAGGCAGTAAACAGGGTTGGGGAGTAACGGAATACATGTAACGGCATTACGTAATCAGGATACAAAAATCCAGTAACTGTAATTCGTTACAGTTACGTCAAAATAGTAATCAGATTACTGTTACATTATGAAAAAAAGGGGAATACTATCAGATTACAATCGTTTAATTTAAAACTAAATAAATCATTATTTTTGCCATAATAACACTATATTAAGCGCTGCTTGATTTTACAGTATTTCCTGGTTCTGTTGCCAGTGATGACTCATGTGGTGCATGCGCAAATAACACCCGCCTACAATCTCCTTAGACGCAGATTTAATCACTGCTGCCTGCTGAAACGATGCTGCCTGCAGGGAAAACACTTTCAATTCATGGACATTTCGCTGCTATTTTGTTTTCTAAAAAGAAAATGCAAACAACATGGATGTACAGTGCAATGTACATTTTTTTATGACATTTTTAAGCTCTAAACATCAACAACTATAATAATATTGCAAAATATATTCATCAGATTTTTAAAATATTTTTATTGTTGAGACCCATTCAAAAGTATGGAACGTGTAACATTTAAAAACTTGCAGAAATTGAGAAGAAATAATTTAAATTAAATTTAAAAATGCAATTTTTAAATATCTCTTTCTTTCTTTATATATGTGACCTTAAAGTAATCCAAAAGTAATCAGATTACATTACTTTCATATTGTGGTACTTGGATTACATTACTGAATCCTTTTTTTATGAAATAATTTGTAACTAACGGAATACATTTTTAAAATAACCCTCCCAATCCTGGCAGTAATATTAACCCTCCCAATCCTTGTTTTCAGACACAATTATGATTACAGGGCCAGATTATGGATTAATAAAGACTTTTTACCACAGTGCATCATTTGTAAACAAATATATTTTGGAGTTTGCATCACTTACCCAGCTCCAGATATTCAGTATTACTGAGGTAACAAGCTTGCTCGGTAGCTCAGCTGGTACAGAATTGTACTTCGATTGAAGAGTTCGGCTACGAATCCCATGAAAGATGAGTCACGGCAAAAGAGCTCAAACACAAGAGCTCAAAAACAAACTAAAATGCCACAGTTACGATTGCGTTTTTATGTCACATTTGCTTTTGTTGACACTATCGTTGACACTATAGGTTTAGGCTTTTATGTAGTTGTACTTAATTAAACATGATGGAGCATTAAGCTTTTAGTGACACTCACCGGACATTTCAATTCAGAACTGCAGTGATACGTACAAACTCCAGCATAATAAAAAGTTGCCATATTCACGTTCATCTGTTCTGGAAAAAACTAAACATGCTTTTAGAGCCACTCACTGGATATTTCACTTTGAAACTGTCATGAAACGTGCACAACGCAATGTATTTCTGCCCTGCCTCCTCCAACACATCTGCTTTGGATCCGTTCAACACATCAAGGATTTGTGAATAGTTTTCCACTGTGTAGGGGAATTTGGGAAGATCACATGTAACTGTCCTGATGGAATGTGTGTGAATCAGAACCACCAACCGGCTGTCCAGGTCATCACATAATTTGTGAGTAAAAATATATAAATATCCTTAAAACAACATGCATTTAAGAATCTATCTTTAATTTAGGTAACACTTTATTTTAAAGTGATACTTGCTATAATAATAAGTTATATAACAACAACAACAACAACAACAGTAAATTATGCATAATTACAAGCAACTAACAAGCAACTGTGAGAAATCAGACAACCTCTTAATAAATCCAAACATACAACTGAACAAGGAAGAAGTTTCAACTCTGCATGTGAAACTGTTAGTCAAAGCCACAAAGATGCAGAGTTCCTCCTGAATCAGACCAAACACTGACTCTGCTCCATTTACCCACAAATCATGATTGTTCGGCTGTTTATTTGCAGGGAGTGCAGAACCATTCACATTTCTCCTCCTCGAGATTGTGAACGGGAGTAAAGACTTTTTTCGGGGGGCGCTCTTCACCACGGGAGGAGACACATGAAGAGGGCGTGATGATGTGAGAGCAGTCACATGATCAAACAGGAGCCAATAAGATGAAGATAATTCAGGTTCACTACAAAGTTTAGTGGGTCATGCCCAGCTGTGGACAGATACAGCCAATGAGATGCTTAAAGAACGGTGTGCCGCGCGGCTCCAGACAGACGAAATGTGATCGTCTTGTGTGAAACAAGCTGCACGAGAGAGAGACAGATAAAGAGAAAGAACCAGCAGCGGCAGCAGTATGAATAGATAAGTGCGGGAAATATGGTACAATATGACACCTGACACTCTTTCAACTCAATGATGAACATTGGATTATTTTATTTATTTGTTTACTGTATAGGCTAGTTCAGCATATAGTCAACACAAACATTCATATTTAAGAACAGGGTAAGGCTAAGTACACTTTCTTCCCCTTTAAAAACACATTTAAATAGATTTCCTGAAATAGTTTCAAGTTACATGCCTAGAAAGAGCACAAAGAGAGCTACCTTTATAATCACTAAAAAGCATCACTCATCTCAGCTTAAAGGGTTAGTTCACCCAAAAATTAAAATGATGTCATTTATTACTCTCCCTCATGTCGTTCTACACCCGTAAGACCTTCGTTAATCTTCGGAAAACAAATGAAGATGTTTTTGATGAAGTCAGATGGCTCAGTGAGGCCTCTATTGCCAGCAAGATAATTAACACCTTCAGATGCCCAGAAGGGTACTAAAAACATATTTAAAACAGTTCATGTGAGTACAGTGGTTCAACCTTAATATTATAAAGCGACAAGAATATGAGACCAAATCAATCATTTTGGATCTAACAGCATCCAAAATGTTATGGTGTTGCTAGAAGAGGAGTACAGTGAGAAGTGCCTGGTTCCCACAGTAAAGTTTAGTGGTAGCAAAGCTCTTATATAGGGATGTATGAGTGCTGAAGGTGTGAGGGAGTTGTGCTTTATCAATGCTGTCATTAATTCCCACACCACTGTGCAATTTAATACACAAACATGAAACAGAAGATGTTACCCTTTCCTCATTCCCTGCATTGTTGGGCATTTTTTCAACATAACAATAAGGATATGCATGCTCCCAATGTGAAAAACCTTCTGTGGACATGTTTTGTACTCAATCTTAAAGGAACACTTTTTGAAAATAGGCTCATTTTCCAACTCCCCTAGAGGTAAACAGTTGAGTTTTACCGTTTTCGAATCCATCCAGCCGGGTCTGGCGGTACCACTTTTAGCATAGCTTAGCATAGTTCATTGAATCTGATTAGACCGTTAGCATCTCACTCAAAAATGACCAATATTTTATATATAGTTAGTTATAGTTATATATAGATATAATTTTATATATAGTTTTTTTGATATTTTTCCTATTTAAAACTGGACTCTTCTGTAATTACACAAGTAATTGTGTACTAAGACCGATGGAAAATGTAAAGTTGTGATTTTCTAGGCCGATATGGCTAGGAACTATACTCTCATTCCAGCGTAATAATCAAGGAACTTTGCTGCCGTACCATGGGTGCAGAAGGCGCAATGTGTAATATCATTTTGGTCATTTTTGAGCAAGATGCTAACGGTCTAATCAGATTCAATGAAGTATGCTAAGCTATGCTAAAAGTGGTACCACCAGACCTGGAGATCAGCTGAATGGATTTGAAAACGGTAAAACTCATCTTTTTAACTCTAGGGGAGTTGGAAAATGAGCCTATTTTCAAAAAAAGTGGAGTGTTCCTTTAACATTCTTGAGCACCTGTGGGGGAATCTGTAGAGATGAGTTGAGCAACACTCCCCATTTAAGAAACTCATCATCCAGGAGTTACACAGATATGACAATTTGTCATGAACTTGTACACCAAGAAGGGTCAGAGCATTATATTCAAAATTGTGGAGGGCATACTAAGTGCTAGAATATTATATATTTGTTTAATTAAATCTAGGGTGTACTCATTTCTGCAATCCTTATTTTAAACAAAATTGGCTAATTTACTTATTTTATGGCTATTAATGACATATACTTCTCAGTTTTTATTATGTATATGTTTAATACATTTTTACCATCTTTCCATGAATTGTATTAGTGATCATAAAGAAAATACATATTTTGTATTTGTTCAGAGAGAGGGGGTGTAATCATTTATGCTGTGCACTGTATATATATATATATATATATATATATATATATATATATATATATATATATATATATATATATATATATATATATAGATAGATAGATAGATAGATAGATAGATAAACATGTCTGATATCAAATAAAAACATACAAAAACCAGACCTCAGACATCATGCCAATCAGCAACCGGCTAAAAAAATAAATAAATAAAAAAATAAAACAGTTATACATATCTAAACCTAAATATAGCAAATGTATCTGTTAATACAGTAGTAAAGTTATTTCATTTCATTTTCAGAATGAATTCAAATACAGGACTGTGTATAACAACAACAGTGGAATATGACAGCAGTACAGCAGGTGTCAGAGTTCTGCTGCAGATCAGTAGATGCGCGCGCACACACACACACACACACACACACAATGAGCTTCTACAAAACACACCGTTATCAGATGAGGGTCTATCTCCTTTTTTTTTTTTTCGGCATTCAAAAAAAAAACAAAAAAAATAAAAACAGGTTGAGTCAATTTGTTCTAGGAACAAAACCGTGACTTTGAAAAAACAAAAAAGAAACAATCATTTTGACTGAATCATTTTGAATTTAATCAAATTCATTCTAATTATGACTTAAACACAGAGAAACCGAAAAGATACAGTTTCTAGTTTCTCAAAACATAGCTCACTTTTTCAAACAATTCACATAGTTTCTTTTGTAAAACGAACTTTACAAAACAAGAATGATATCTTTCTACTGTTTAAAATTCACTGACGTATATGTTAAAAGGTTTAGCACACATAGACTGATGCTTCACTCACTGTGTGAAGAATTTTGACAATAATGAGTGTAAAATCTAAATTGTAAAAAAACTGTAAACAAAACCAGGATTATTTCATGTTTTATAAGAAAAAATACTTTCAGTTTTTCTACTTTAAAATTTCACGTTTAATTCAGTATGCTGTTGTTTATTTGTAATTATTTGTGAAATTAATTAGCAATTTCTGATTGAAAAATGTTTTAAAAGTAAATCAGTGTATGGTTACCCTCAGCCTAATTAGCACAACATCACATACAGCATCCGTCATGAATATGAACTGTACTTTTTTCAGTAATAGAAATATCATTTAATAGACACAATATACACCACATACTCCTTAAAATCATCATGCACAGAGACTTCCTTCAGGTCCAAGTAATGTCCAACAACCCGTGAATTTTTTTAACTAATCTTCCTGTTTGATTGCCGCTTTCAGATGGGAATGATCACTGGAGATTGTTATGAGGAAAGACATGTTTGGTACTTGTGGTTGCATTAGCCTATGGTTCATGAGAATGCAGCACCAGAGGCCATGCAGCGTGCTGGAGAGGAACACACCTCACAGACCTGCAAATGTCAAAGTGGCTTCCTGCTGAGCAGCCGATCAATGCTGACCTGTGACCCTGCCACCATGCCGCAGCATTTATGCTCGGCTCTTCAGAGGTCAGTCATTGCACTATTAGTACAAGGATGAGAAGCAGAGAAGGAGCGGGAATGAGAATGAGAATGAGAGTGGAAGAAACCAAGTGCAATGCTATATATAGATGGAGCAAAAACACACGCTTAAAAATCGTTTTAAACACTTTTGACAGTAGCTGTAATACAATGGTTTCCTTCCAAAAACAGTACTTAAAGCAGTTTGTAAAGATATTTTGGTCTGGTTTCACAGACAGGTCTTAGATAAAGCCAGGATTAGACAGGGGGAATATGCTCAAAAACCAATCCAGGAAAGTTAACGGTGCAGTAGGGATTCCCCCCCTTCTGTTCTATGTATCCCTGCCTCTGCTGAATTATTTGTATATTTAAAATGTCTCCCCTATGCTACTCCACAAACTACCAACAGAGCATATAAAATACCAAAAATAAAAATCTTTTTTTTTAAACATCGCCATTCGCCAAGTAAAATGCTGCGTTTATATAGAACGGTCTCTTTACGACCACAACAAACGGGACACGTTTCAGACGCGCATTCCGACTTCGCCTCAGCGCCAGGCGCAAGTCAAACGAGCGCGGAAAAGGTGCAGGTGACGACGAGGGAACTTCAGTTGAACAACAGTGAACTGCAGTCAGATGAGATGCTGTCAGGCTATGTCGGTAAAACTCAGAAAAATTAACATGACTGTCCAATCAGCCGTTATACTGTGCTCGTCAAGAATTGCATGCGCAAATGCGCCGGCGCGCGCTGCATAATTACTTTGTTATAGCTTACCGTAAATAAAGCGCAAACGAAACTACGAGAAATGACCGTCGTTGTTCTGTTGTAAGTTAAGTCCAAACATGCGATTGAAATTACCAACATGCGATGAAATTACCAAATATGCGATTAAAGCTGCCTCAAAACTGTGCATGCATGTATTTGTTGACATGGTTTAAAGCTATTGTTATCCAATGTGTTGGCCTTAAAACGTCTTAAAAATGCACATATGTACACCAGAGAAATCAAAATTTTCTCAGGGGAGCATGCCCCGTACCCCCCTAGCAAACTACATTTTCTGATCTCGGTAATTATGAAACTCCGCGTACGGCTCGGCTTATATTCTATC
Organism: Megalobrama amblycephala; assembly: GCF_018812025.1. Classification (NCBI taxonomy): domain Eukaryota; kingdom Metazoa; phylum Chordata; class Actinopteri; order Cypriniformes; family Xenocyprididae; genus Megalobrama; species Megalobrama amblycephala. The sequence goes on along the minus strand of NC_063046.1, from coordinate 4,498,855 downwards.
TAATGAAATCTGAGGTAAATGTCTTCTCCAAATGTGCGCACTTTTGGACTAAAAGTTTGTGTGTATGCACTGTGATCAAAAATAAATTAAAGCGGAAGAGAGGATGTTCACGTGCGCGTGTGCTGCCGCTTCGCTTTAGGGGCGCCCCCGGCCACCCCTGCATAAACTCTGGCCACCCCTGTGGCCACCCCAGTATGATTTTGCATTGGGTACTATTAATTTAAATGCATAATGTAAATTCGCAAGTTCATGAAGTGAAAGAAAATAAAATGCCACCAAAAAAGATAGATTGACTGACGCCACCAGGGTTGCTGTTTTACTGCCACCAAGAGTCTAAATAGTAATGTCTACAGACCTGAATTTCAAATGTTATTTATACTGTGAAGAGGATAGGGTAGGGGTGTGCGATATATTTAGTCTACGATTTTATCATAATTGTTGTTTTAATGATGCACAATCGATCTGACATCCCTGTATGTGATGTTGTCTTGTAGATTAGACAAGTGTTGGTGCGCATTAAGAGTGCACACTTTCACTATGTTAATAAATAGTAAATATTATAATCACATGAAGAGTGCCGTTTTTCTCCAGATATCAGCATAACAAATGTTATATACATTTTATTCATGTTTACATTTTATTGCCTGTTTGGTAACGCTTTAGATTACAGCCCGGAAAGTACTGCGTAATTACAATGAATTTACAGCATAACTTTCAATAATTATAGTGTAACTATACAGTAAGTATGTGTAAGTATAGGGGAACCATATGTAAAGTATTGGGAATAAAGGGGTAACAACCAGGAAAATAACAAATTATTTATACTGTAAATATTTTATAACTAAGGGGTACTTATGACATATAACTAAGGGGTAAATATGACATTACGGGCCATAAATTAAAGTGGAGCTTGTTACCCTCTTATTTCATGTAGTTACAGGGTAAGTATGACATTATGGGCCGTAAATTAAAGTGGAGCTTGTTACCCTCTTATTTCATGTAGTTACAGGGTAAATATGACATTACGGGCCGTAAATTAAAGTGGAGCTTGTTACCCTCTTATTTCATGTAGTTACAGGGTAAGTAATTAATAAAATGCAAACAATCTGATATCACTGACTCTGAAACCTTTATTTGAAAAACAACTTTATTAAAAACAGGTCTACAACACTTATTATTCATTTTTTTAAAATCAACTTTTAATTTCAAACTCTAAAGTCCTGACAGAAAGTAACAAGTTTTGTCCATTTTTTGGTTGTTATTGTTTCTCGCTTGGCTTCCTCCTGCTCTTGTTTCTCAGCTGATGAATCTTAAGAAGGAATCCCGTTGCTATTCTGTATTATAAGAAAATACAGTACACCCAGAAATTCATGGTTTAGGCTATTCATCTTTTCGCTTCCGACCAGCTGTCACCAGCGCCTGCATGAGAGTCGACTTCGCGTTCGATGAAGCACATTGAAATGAGCAACGTGAAGCGAGCTTGCATTATAAAGCGTTCCCAGATGATTTTTTTTTTTCTTCCTAAAATCCTTTTTGTGTTCATCTTAAGAAGGAAAGTCGTATACATCTCAGATGGCATGAGGGTAAATGATGAACATATTTCTGGGTGGACTGTATTTTTTTAAATACAGAATAGCAAATGGGATTCCCTCTTAAGATTCATCAGTGGAAAGAAAGAAAAAGAGGAACAAGAGGAGGAGGAAGCCAAGCAAGAGAAACGAATAAGAAGTGTTGTAACTTTAAATCTGTTTTGAAATAAGTTGTTTTTCAAATAAAGTTTTCCAAGTGATATGACTGTTTGCGTTTTTATTTATTTATTTATCTTTTATTAATTACTTACCCTGTAACTACATGAAATAAGAGGTTAACAAGCTCCACTTTAATTTACGGCCCGTAATGTCATACTTACCCTGCAACTACATGAAATAAGAGGGTAACAAGCTCCACTTTAATTTACGGCCCGTAATGTCATACTTACCCTGTAACTACATGAAATAAGAGGGTAAAAAGCTCCACTTTAATTTACGGCCTGTAATGTCATATTTATCCCTTAGTTATATGTCATAAGTACCCCTTAGTTATAAAATATTTACAGTATAAAATAATTTGTTATTTGTTACCCCTTTATTCCCAATACTTCACATATTGTTCCCCTATACTTACACATAGGCCTACTTACTGTATAGTTACACTATAATTATTGAAAGCATACAGAAAACGCTGCATAATTACTTTATTATAGCTTAAATAAAGCCCAAAAGAATACGAGCAATGACCGTCGTTGTTCTGTTGTAAGTTAAGTCATGAAATTACCACACATGCGATTAAAGCTGCCTCAAAACTGTGCATGCATGTATTTGTTAACATGGTTTTAAAGCTATTGTTATCCAATTTGTTGGCCTTAAAACGTCTTAAAAATGCACATATGTACACCAGAGAAATCTAAATATATATATATATATATATATATATATATATATATATATATATATATATATATATATATATAATTGTTTTTTTGTTGTTGTTGTTGTTGTTTTTTTTGCCACCCCAAGAAATGCTGTGGCCTCGTCTGGCCACCCCTATTAAAATTTTCTGGGGGCGCCACTGGCTTTATCGCCTCAGTTAAAGAGATCTGTCGTCACATTAAACAGCGCCAAAACGTATTTATTTTTGAATCTCATAATAAGATTTCATTTGAAATCTGAGACTTTGCTTCATATCAAAAGTAAAAAAAACATAAAGATTATTGTCATTTATTGGATGGGAGGCGCTACATATTCTGCTCGTTCATCAACTGAAAACAGACTAGACTAATCGATTCTTGGGATTTAAGAATCGATATCAGTTCGTAAAAATGAGAATCGATTAAAATTGAGAAATCTATATTTTTTACCCTGCCCTAGTAAAGACATTACCAACCAAGTTGACTGTGTTTACATGAGTACTCACCAGGATGTGCATTTTGACATATTTTTGACCATTCAAGAGCAATAATCCGTGAAAGAGACCTGAAGCTGCGATTATGCAGCTTTCGGTGTGCGGCTGAATGCGCTTCAGGTCCGAGTATAATTATTTTCTCATTCATGCATGTTTCTTTGTTGCTTTCTTTGTCATGCACTTTACTCCCTGCAGGTAGTGGAAGCAGAACTCTACACAGATGTCCTGACTCCTGCTGTCATACATTGACGCAAATTGAGAAATATGGCTCTTATTAGAAACCTGTTAATCTTAAAGTACTAATAAAATGTCACATTGTACCATCACAAGGGTATCACAATACTTTTCTAACCCCAGTATACCGTGCAACACTTATGGAAATGCATAATTCCGAGTCTGAAGACGTGAACAGCTACGGTTAGAACTTCATGGGTTGCCATCTCTTAATTACGGTAGTTATGTCGTGAACGTAGCATAAGCTCGTTGTTTTGATTTGGTAGGAACTGTAAAAGGTGGCTGCTGTTTGGTTGCAGAAGGAACATAAAGATTGGAGGAACATTTTAAACAAAACAAATTAAACAAACTAAAGTAGTCAACATTTGAAGTGGATCAAAAAAGTTCAACAAAGTTGTCCTAAGAACTAAGTTGTCCTAAGATGAAGGTTTTAGGACAACTTTGATAAAAGGTTTTGATCCACTTCAAATGTTGACTTCTGTAGTTCAATCAAATTAACTTTTATGAGTATTTAGAACTTTCTTTTTCTTTTGAGTTCACAACTGACACATTTTAAGTAATCTGAATTATTTCATTGTTTTGAGTTTTATAAACTGGTTTCTTTTCATTTAGACAAACTTAAAACTTACCTGAAACTGGGCTGGGATTTCTATTTTCCAGCATGCTTTGCCATGACAGTTGACAGAGGGAGAATAAATGGTAAAATTAAGTGTTATATTTAGAAGAGTCATATAGTGCCATATGGCTTTGGGTGAACGGAGTTTGAGTCACGTCTCACAGACCTTTCCCGATACCTGACGTTGCGTCAGGTAAGCTATTTTGTGAGTTGAATACGGAAGGCATAGGACATAGCATAAGTGTTTTGAACTGCAAGAGGCATTACACTTTCTTCGTAAATTGAATGTTTAACAGCCAGTCTGACGGAAGCTATATATTTTACTTTATAACTTGTTAAATATGGATATTTTTCTTACACAAACACATCCCTTCACTTCAGAAGGCCTTTATTAACCCCCCGGAGCTGTGTGGAGTACGTTTTGCTTTGGATGGATGCATTTTCTTGAGCTTTATACTCGTTGGTCCCTTTCACTGCCATTATAAAGCTTAGATGTGTCAGGAAATTTATTAATATAACTCCGATTGTGTTCATTTGAAAGAAGAAGTTCATATATACACCTAGGATGGCTTGAGAATGAGTAAAGCTTGGGGGTAATTTATATTTTAAAGTGAACTAATCCTTTAAAATTTGAATTTCTTAACTTAAAAAGTTTGATGTAACTGATTACCTCAATTTTTTTGAGTTTTGCCAACTTATGCAGGTTTAGAGTATAGTGCACCTTTAATGCCGGTTAGTCCTGGTTGAGTTGGTGTGCAAGCAAAGTTGTTCACCAGCTTATACATTATATATATTTATTTATTTAGCAGATGCTTTTATCCAAATGTTTAGTAGTTTGTTTGTTTTTTTTTGTTTTTTTTTTGTTTTTTTTGCAAGAGGGGAAAAACACTAACACAGTAATTTATCATAAAGGAACCAACGATATTAGCAGCACATTTTAGTGGTAATCCAGATGAATTTACACATATAGAGAAGTGAAATTGTGGAACAGAAGTTTATTTGTCTATGTATTTGGTCTTCTGGTAAAGTCCTGCTGGTGGAAACCCTTGAAAGCTTTGCCTTGGACCAGCATCCAAAGCACAACATACGCTAGAGTTTTCAGCAAATAAAAGTCATGGCTTCATTTATTTCAAGTAATTGTTACTGCTTCTCTAGTACAGATATAATGGAGTGATAAAATTAAGATGATTGCTCATCTGTATCTCCATCCATCTATCTGAAAGTGTTCAAAACTAGCACTTGATTCACAAACTCTGACATATACTCTAATTCACACAGAGACAGCGGCATATGAGTCACAGCATTTGGGGTTGTGATTACTGACCACTACCAGTATGTTACATAATGACCGTCCATGTGGCTCGTAAAGTCAGCGGAGTCTACTGGGAGTCATGAGCCTGAACACACACATTCTGCACGGATGGGTGTGCTGCAGCTTTCTGTGAATTGCATCAGCCAGGGTGGTCTATTTTTACTGTTTGTTTGAAAGCTGGTGTTTTTTCTTAAACATGCCGGAAGCTTTTAGGCAAGATGTGTATGAGAAATGAGGGCATACTGATCCTCGGATGCTCGGTTTTTTGGAGTTCCTAGGTGTCAAGACCAAAACAATGAATGTATTCTAACATACATTGAAATAACAAAGTCATTACAACTAAATTAATTATTAAAGGGATTTTTACACTACATGACAACAAAGATAAAGCGCAAAAAGGGACACAAACCAAACTTGGATATGGTCACAAAAATCAGTGATACCTAAACAAGACAAGAGTCTTCTTGTGGCCTTCAGACTGAGTTTCTCTTCATCCCTCCTGTTAATGTCCTATTGGCCCTAATGGCACAAGCCTTTGAAGCAATGTACAGGTTTTACTTTCCTTTCTGACACCTGTTAAAGAAAGGCAAGCACTTCAAAAGGCAAGCGTAAGTGGGACCTCACAGGGAGAGACGCGATCGCAGCACCGCTGAACCGTCATGCCATCATCGTGATGCTCCAGAGATGACGGTGAGAATGCACAGTGTGTCTGCATGTCATTGTCTTGTCTTATCAGTGCAAACAATTATCAGTGAGCAATAAATCAGTCGGGATTTATGTGATTCCAGGTAGTGTAAATCTTTCATCACCTGCAGTCAGTAAAGACGACACGATAACTTGTCTCGTATTTGTATAGATACAGCAACAGTCTGGAAATATTCTTAGTGGTTTAACCTACTGCTTCCTATTTGAAACTGTTTGTTTTGAAAGTGTTTCTCATTTCTTTAAGCTATGAAAGCCAATTGATATGTATGTTCCAGTGGTGTGCAGTGGTGTTCTAAAATGAGGAGGCAAAGTATTTTTTTTTTATATATTATTATATATTTATATATATTATATATATATATATATATATATATATATATATATATATATATATATAATCAATTGTAAATTGTTTACAATGCTCCAGTTACAACTAATGTTGATATATTTTCTAAGTTAAATAAAGATTACTTACACTATCAAAAAACAGCCAAGAAAATTTGATTCTGCATTTTAATAGAAAACTTATATATATATATATATATATATATATATATATATATATATATATATATATATATATATACATACATACATACAGGTGTTGGTCATATAATTAGAATATCATCAAAAAGTTGATTTATTTAAAAAAATATCACATGACTACAGGTTTGATATTGCTTATTTACAACAGTTCAACAGCTCAAGTTTGTAAATAAGTAAGAAACAACCACATGTCTTCCAACACAGATTCAAAGTTGCCGTTGATAGCTAAACATATACGCTCAAGCCTCCATTACTAATTCTAAAACAGCACTTTTGCCTGTTAGAGCTTTCATTCTCTAGGTCAAGTCATAAATTAATGAAAATAAATCAATTTGCCATGTTTGCTGATGTATCAGATTCAGTGTTACCCCGGTGCCTCGTTTCTTTGTAACAACAATAACCATTATACTAGCATAATCTACATTTGTACAATAGGTTATAGGAAGACAAACAAAATAGACAAGCAAACAATTCAATCAGAATTACAAAGGCAGTGCTCTAGTACAGCATTAATGTTAAAAAAAAAAAATATACAAATTCATGAAACTTAACTGAATTCCTAAGCAGTTTATGCAACCGGCCACAGAAGTGAGTGAGACTGCCTCTCAGTCAATCAGATTCAAAGACCAAAGCTGTCTTAATATCAAATTAATGAAAACAAACAGTATTATTGGCACTTGAAAATGAAATTTTAGAACGCATTCAACTTGAAATTTTAGAACGCATTTTAAGAATACTTTTCCATCAACTGGTTAAAATGCGCAGCACTGCAACAAACATAAGCAGCATGGTGGAAGGAGTGAAGCAGACGCACTGAATGAAAATATGCTTATGGAACAGCAAAAATTCGGCAGTTACCCATGTAACACTACTAACAATACTAACATTTGGTTGTCTTAATTTCTTTATTTTCAAACGTTAAACCAGTGAGCTTTTATTTTGCCGGAAAACCACACAGAGACCTTCTCTTTGTTGACAACAACAGATTTATAAATGATTCTTATGACGAATGTTGTGTTCCTAAATGCAAATTATAAGCGACTCAAACACACAGCACTTGCAAAGTAGCATTTAATGATGTTTTATTAACAAAATTCAGGAGGAGCAACGTTCAAATAATCTGACTAATTATCACGTCATTGCAGCCAGCTGTTAACAATCAGTAATCAACATATCTACCCAATCAACAGGAGTGAAAGCATATATATAGACACAGTCGACTCACCCATATTCCTCGACAGTTTTACAGCATCTGACCCGCCCTAAGTTCCCACCATGTCTGAACTTAATCTCTGTGTGTCCGATGAAGAATCTTTCGTCCACAAGGTATCTTTGCCACAATTCTCTGGCCTTACTAGGAGCAATTACACCGCCGCCGATTCATCTCGGGGGCGCTCCAGCCCAAACAAAACGGTCCCCGAATGCCAAGACGCCGAGGCCGACTTTCGTCACTGCGGTCGAAACATCCGTGATCTCCTTCCGTGTATTTTCCTAGTTCTGCCCAGTCTATCTTTCCTGCCATAAAGAAATGGACAACAAGGCAGTCGAGCACCAAGCTCGAGTCTCGGGCAATACCGCCTCTTCCCGTGAAGAAACGGGCCTTCCTCCAGCATCAGGCCGCCGCAGCAGGCCTTTCAGTAAAGCCGCGCCGCAGCGCAAATCAGTCCCAGCCAGCTGACACTTTCCACCCCATCGGCTCAACCCAGCAAAAGCACAGTTAAAATCCTTCTCGTTTTCTGTCACTGAATTAATTTCTACAGTTATGCCATCTGTATCAATGATGATCGAGGGAATCCACGTTTTAAACTTTTCTGTAAAGTTTGCCGTTCTAAATTACGGCACGATTGTGGTTTAAACACGCAAACAGCTGATAGATGTATGACGTCAATATTGCACGCATACAGAATCATTGAAACTCGGAACTTATTGTCCTCGCTGTCCAGCGATTTATCAACAAAATCGCTTAGGCTAGAAACTTAGTCATAATATGCATTTCTGTTTTTAAGTATAACCACTGCTTCAATATTGGAGACGCAGAGACTGGTAGGAACAATTCTTTTCAAATCATTATTTTGATGCATTTAAATAAATCTTACCGTTCCCTTTTCATCTGTATCTGTTTTATAACGAGCATAATTTGTAAGTAACTTAAACCAGACAGATAACCAATGAATAAACTATTACGTTGCAGTTTGGAAGTATGGAATTTGAGTAATTTTCAGGTCTGGATAGAAAAGAAACCAACATAAATAAATATAAATAAATAATATTATACAAGCAGTGTGTTCATGGTAATTTTAGTGATTGTTGAACACAATTAAAATAAATTCAAGGTGCACATTTTTATTATGCAAAGCTGTCTTTTACAAATGATTCTCTTTTGATCTTTACTAAATAAATGTGCTTGTGACACAGACCAGCAACAGTTAAAGAACAAAGGATCATCTAAATCATATTGTATTTTGCTGTTTGATGATCATTCAACATCAAACAATGACAGTTCAACAGTACTATCTTTTACAGTATCAAACCATTGTGTCAGAGGTGAATATATGCAGGTTTAAAGGATTTCAGGCCTTTTCAGAGAAAATAAGAATATGTACAAAATTCAATAACTTCTCTCTCTTCCCTGCACAGTTTCGCTGAACTCAGGTTTCCAATCGCCCCAGATAAAACGATGGGTCCAGCTACGTCCATTGAATTTCTGGGCCTTAACTCGAATACAGCTAATATCCAGGCCTCACGGCATAAGGAATCAATAGGATATTTATGTTCGCTTCCACCTTCCTAAACAGTCCAAACTTCATGATGTGAGTAATTCCACAAGGCCACTCTTTCATCTTACATCTCCTCACTCTTGTATCTTCAATTCATGCGCTAGAAACAAGCGTCAGGCCGCAGCAGCAGCAAGCCTGGACCGTGCCCCAGATTCCCTACTTTCCTCCCTCTGCTTAGCCACACATTGTGGCTTTCCCCGGCACCGCACTCCATCCAACGATGCCTGCCTCTCTTGGTGAACGCCTTCACTCCAAACATGAGGATGCCTCTACTAGTGAAGCAAGCTCAGCTGTCTCAACCATTTCATCCCGCCATCTTTCACCCTACCTCTTCTTTTGTCTTTGGTCTACAGTTCAACTACGGACCCTAGCGTGAGGCTGCCTCCGCTATCGGCACAGGCCTAGACGTCCTACTTTCCCTTCCTTCCTTTTCTAACCACCCTGTTTCTTCCCAGGCTCCAGGGGCAAACCCGAGCGTGAGGCTGCCTCCGCTAACGGTGCAGGCCCAGATGCCGGAATTTCCCTTTCTCAGTTTCCCTCTTTTCTAACCTCCTCATCCCTCCCCTGGCTCCAGAGGCCGACCGAGCGTGAGGCTGCTTCCGCTAACGGCCTCGGTCCCGGCCTTTCTTCCTCCTTGCTCTGTCCCACAAGCAAACGCCGTTCACCCTGTCTACTACACTGATGCCCATCCCACCAAATGCTACAGCCTTGGAACCAAACCATGTTGCCAACAACATCAGATCCTCTTAGAAATTCAAGCTGTTGTCACCAGAGGTGGACCCATTCCCAACCCCGGTACCTTATTCTGAGCTGATATTTCCATAAACCACCCGCAAAAAACTCTCCTTGACACTTCTCTCAACTACATTCTTCAAGCTGCCTCCCCTAGAACCCTACAATCCATTCTGCATAGGAGCAGCAACTACAGCCACCCAAAAAGGCCACTCCCAACATCAGATTCAAACATTTGGTCACTGGAAGCTTAAGAACTACATCCGATCTAATCGCTTCCATATTAAAGAAGCCCAACGAACACCTATCGGTTAGTTTCAGCTCCAGCTCGTTCTCTCACACATACCTGCAAGCCACCATATCCAACTCAACTAATACCATCATTCCAATATAACGGAAATTTTCTATCATTGCCACAGCAGTCATGTGCCTCGTCTCCTGCAGGAGCTCCATTATTCTGGCTAATATCTCCACTGCCGCAGCAGTGATGTCGCCTCGGCTCCCGCAGGAGCTCAGTGCCTCTGGCTGTTCTCTCCACTGCCGCAGCAGTGATGTCGCTTCGGCTCCCGCAGGAGCTCAGTGCCTCTGGCTGTTCTCTCCACTGCCGCAGCAGTGATGTCGCCTCGGCTCCCGCAGGAGCTCAGTGCCTCTGGCTGTTCTCTCCACTGCCGCAGCAGTGATGTCGCCTCGGCTCCCGCAGGAGCTCAGTTCTGGCTAATTCCTCCACTGCCGCAGCAGTGATGTCGCCTCGGCTCCCGCAGGAGCTCAGTTCTGGCTAATTCCTCCACTGCCGCAGCAGTGATGTCGCCTCGGCTCCCGCAGGAGCTCAGTGCCTCTGGCTGTTCTCTCCACTGCCGCAGCAGTGATGTCGCCTCGGCTCCCGCAGGAGCTCAGTTCTTCTGGCTGTTCTCTCCACTGCCGCAGCAGTGATGTCGACTCGGCTCCCGCAGGAGCTCAGTTCTGGCTAATTCCTCCACTGCCGCTGCAATGTCACCTCTCCTCCTGCAGGAGCTCAGCCCTGTCTAATGTCTTTATCCATATGATGAGAACTCTACCGGCTCCTCAAACTAACCCTCCTAGCAGCACATTCAGCCTAAGCAAGGCAATTTTGGGGGTCATCAGTAATGTTCCGGCTGCTGTCCTGCATTGGTTTGCAGTTTTTGGGGGGAGTACTCTGGGTTCGGGCCAAAATACCGAGCTCGGAGCCCTCTCCTCAGACAGCACGCCAAATACGCATACTACTACGCATACTATTTACTATCTGATTATTTGTAAGTGTGAACTCGTGAAATGATGTTTTATTAACAAAATTCAGGAGGAGCAACGTTCAAATAATCTGACTAATTATCATGTCATTGCAGCCAGCTGTTAACAATCAGTAATCAACATATCTACCCAATCAACAGGAGTGAAAGCATATATATAGACACAGTCGACTCACCCATATTCCTCGACAGTTTTACAGCATCCCTCCACCACCCCGTCTCCTCACACTTGCCTGGTTACTTTCCTAAACAGAATACGGGGGGAGTACTCTGGGTTCGGGCCAAAATACCGAGCTCGGAGCCCTCTCCTCGGACAGCACGCCAAATACGCATACTACTACGCATACTATTTACTATCTGATTATTTGTAAGTGTGAACTCGTGAACTGTGAATTAAAGGTCCTGTTTTTCGTGGTTTTTTTGAAGCTTTGATTGTGTTTATAGTGTGCAATATAACATGTTCATGTTTCGTGTGTAAAAAAAACACAGTATTTTTCACATAATTTACTTATCTGTATACCGCTGTTTCCACTGTCATAAAAACGGGCTGATGACTTCCTTGTTCTATGAAGTCCCTCCTTCAGAAATACGTAACGAGTTCTGATTGTGCCAGCGGTTCCTGTGTTGTGATTTGACAGCTCTGAGCGCACCGTGCCCGGAAAGGTCACGCCTCTTACCATAACGTGGAGATGCACACGCTCAGTGTTATTGTAAACATGTCTTTAATTTTACCCGGAATCAGACCCGGTGATTGGACTGCGGGATGAAAATGAACAGCGTTTCGACGACATGGCGACAAACACACTCTACAAACGCAACTCTTGTGTATTCCTGTGGGCGGAGGTTAGTCAAACTGTTTTAGTGACGTCATTAAAGAAGGAAGTAGAGGGATGTAGTCCAAACTGGCCGTTCGATGTAGGCGACTTCTGTTAAATAAAATATCTCGCTTGGCATTGAACTTTGAGCTTTAAAATTTTACAGATTTTATTTATACTCTAACAACAACATTACACACTAACTAAAGTTTGAAACATGGGATCACGAAGAACGGGACCTTTAAAACTGAAAACAGTGCTGTTACAGTATACTCTAAAACATGCAGCGCATCAGACTATTTATTTATATAATTACATCACAACTGTTGTTATTTGATGATTGCACTAAGCCATATCACATTCTCACCACCATGCTTGTCAAAATTCATTAAAAATGTACCAGGCAAATGCCGAGTAACACACTTTCAACACAGATTTTTACTTGTTTTTGGCACTTTGAACCCTAGCTAACATGCTAATGTCCCGCAGATGGTGGCGTGAGCTCGTGCAAAAATGTTAGAAGCAATCCGTGCATGAAATAAATGTATTAGAAAATGTGACATTTTGCAGTTTATTTGGTAATTGTTTAAGGTCATTTCACGATTTCAAACATATTACAGTATCCACCCATCCCTTCTTTTTTTTTTTTTTTGGTTGGGGGGGGGGGTTATGCAATTCATGTGGATCATACTTTTCAGAGATTAAAATATGGGAATCCATATAAATACAGAAAATTCACATCCCTGATCTGTTAATATTATTTAATGGACCTAAGCTAACATAAAATGAACAACTGTATTTTTATTAACTAATGTTAACAAAGAATAGGCCTAATAATTGTAACAAATGTAGTTGCTCATTGTTAATGTTAACGCATTAACGAATGGTAACTAATGGGACCTTATTGTAAACTGTTACTTATTGTTCTTTATAGTTCTTTTGCATTTTAATCATTTTGAAACATAATTACTTTATACATTTTTTGTGTATTGATTTATTGTATTTAAATTGAAGTTTTTTTTTTTGTTAAAAGAAAAAAAAATAGTTACATTTTATTTTAAGGTGTCCTTGTAGGAGTATAATTATACAGTACTTAGTTGTATTAATTAATATACTTATTATATGGTTGGGATAAGGGTTTGGTTTAGGGTTTAGTTGCATTTATTTATGCATAATTTACTCTTATTACTATAGTATATTATATTACTACATACATGTAACATATGTAATAAGGACACTGTAAAATAAAGTGTTAAAAAAGTGTTAATAAAGTTATTAAACCTGTTAGGAGGACAATACTTTGTCAATACACTTTTAAATGTCATATTTCATAATATTTGTGTTGTGTTGTTTTTGAACAGTGGATTATTTTCTCATCCGATTGTTTTAAAGGAAGCACTGCCTCCATTGTCCATGATGTGTTCTAACAAAACCCTTAAAACTAAACATGCCCACTGCCCTGATGAAAAGACCAGCAGTGCTCTTTGCAAGATCTACCATCTTCAACACAGCGAATATGCAGGTCAAGCTGCTTCATCAGTCACGTTTGCTGGTGAATAGTATGGCTGTGTGGGTAAACCAACAAGACCACCATCAAACCAACACCTGGACCAGCATGCAGATTCTGGTCTAATTTGGTATTTTAGACACTAGTGCTCTCCTTTCTCAAAATATTTCAAAGTGCAAACTCTGGAAGAGAGCCACATGCTGCCCACATGGTTTCACTTGAGCAGCAGATCTCAACCACAGCAGGCCAAGTAAACATCTTCATGTGCTGAACGTGACGTCTGCGTCCCACTGCAGGTGTCTGACTGAGCGCTGCAAACATCCGGTTGGAGGAGACCTTCGTGCCACCCAGTTAGTGCTTGTTCTTCCTCAGGAAGAGGCTCAGTTATCTGCATCTGTGATCACATCAGCTGCTGATCTGAAGTCAGCTTCATGCTTTTTCAGATGGCTGTGTTGGGTCTACAGAGGCTGGTCCTGGATCAGTGCTGGAAAATTTGACAGAGCGTGGGCTGTGAGCTAACTGACACCATATCACAAACACAACCGTGAAGTGTTTCTATTTCTCTTGATCAGCCATATGAACCAAGACCAGATCTCTGAAAACACTGTGAACCCCTCATGCGAGAAGAAAACAGAAAACATTTCATTCAAATTGTAAATGTGTTTAAGATTCAGCTAATCTGTTTTGATGGCTGAACTAATTCTAAAATAGTACATGTAACTTTTGAGTTCTCAGTGCGTTCTGCTATTATTGGCCAGATAAACTGGAAAAACTTACTGGAAAGAAAAACTTAACAGCCAATGCTGGTAATTACAAAATGCCAAAAATCAACCACTAGAAGCAAACCCAGCAAGGATTCTGATGCTTAGAACAGGTCAAAGGTCGCACAGCCACACAATCCATTCATGACACACTGAACAGCATTTGTGTGCCATGAACAACAGTGAATATCCTTTAACTATCAAGGAGTTTTGCACAGTAATTTATCTGTGAACCGGATTACAGTTAGCTTTAATATGCAGAAAGAATGAATCACACACATGACTCTTTTACAAACCTAACAAACAACAGCTCATTGTGTGCAGACTGTATGACACTCTATCAGCTACAGTGTCTCATTGTGTACACAAACACACACAGACACAGAAAAACATTCGCATCTGTTAATAAAGGAGAGTCGCTGATGCTACACAGGCTTTGTACAGGAGAAGCATCTCCATGCTGTTCCACTTCCTGTCCTGGCACCGCTCGCGCACACACACACACACACACACACACACACACACTGTCAACACCCTGCAAGCCACCCGACACACACCTCCTCCTTCCCTGCTGACCTTCACACACCCCTGGAGTCTCTAAGAAACCTAATGACCTGACAGACGGGGCCTGCTGGATATATGCGCGTGCACGCGCACACACACACACACACACACACACACACACACACACACACACAGACACTCCCTGTCTCCCTCCGGCAGACTCCTGTTGACATGCACTTCCCCAGCATAAGTAAAACAGCCGGATAATGAGAACGTGCTGAACAAACACACACTCACACAAGGGGAACTCCAGCTTATAAACTGTTGTTAGTCAGCCAGTTCCTGCAAACAGGCCACACTTGTCTTCATAACACCAGCCTGAGTTCATCCAGGAATCTCATTATTTTGCAGTGAATCTGCAGTAGATTGAAGGAAGTGATCGAATGTGTCCATCTGTGCACTTTAGATTTGACAGAGTTATCAAAAGAGACACTGTGCTCTCAGCTGCAGCTGACATTCTAACAATACAATCATTCATCCTCATGATGTTATATCACATCAGTCTTCAATCTTAGAGATTCAGGTTTTTTGAAGAACAAGTTGGACAGCAAGTTCTGACATCTTCTGATGGGACGGACTGTCTCTTTACACAATGCATGTGTGCAACAGGTTCCTCTACTGTGATGTACAGAGACACAGACACCTGCAAATGTCAATATACATTGTGCTTTTACGTTTCAGGTTTTGAAAATGAGAGTTAACAGCCAGGAATGAGACAGATATATCATCTCTGAAGATTAATCATTTGGGTTCAATCCAACTGTGGACATCTAAAATTAGCACTGCTTTTACAAAAAAAGAAGTGCACTTCAAGTTTATTTTATTGAATAAAGTTCAAGTATATTTTCCCAGTATACTTTATGTAGTAAGTATGTTAATACCAATGTACTAGTATACTTGTATGAGCACTATTTCAGTACTTTTTAGTTTATAAAAGTATACTTTAAAGTGTACCAGAAGTAAACTGAGTACACAACTGTTTAATATCAAAGTGTAATTTAAAGGTGCAGTAAGCAATTTCTGAGAAACATTGTTGACATTTGAAATCACAATGTGATCTCATGAGAATACGTGTGCATTTTTACGTAAAGTGTGGTTCTACCACACGTACATTTACTTACATTTTCATACACACAAAAACGTACAACATTGACGTATTTATAGCACTAAAACATAAAAATACACACATATTTACAGCAATAAAATGTAAATCATGTGACGTAAAGTGTGAATGTATATGATTTCCCATGTATTAATATTAAAATCATGGCATTAATGTTTTAAATCTGTTGTTTTCTATTGTCATATCAATACATGTTTTTAGTCAAATTTATTGAAAGCAGTTTACTCATCTACTTAATATGAAATATCATTTCTTTTTGTGACTTGTGCTGCAAACTCGTTTAGGAGGATTACATAATGTTAAACAAGACTACAATATGAAACCATATGAATGAAATTTCTGTAATTGTTTAACCATTTTGTCATATTTAGTTTGTTTGCTGTGCGACACAGAAGGCGTTTTCTCCTATGCAGTGACTGACAATACAACCATAAGATACACCAAAGCACAGCATAAATTCACAAATCACATCCATTTTATTTGTTAGCTGTACTCCATATATTTAGAATCCATATGTTTGTAAGGAACAGATCCGAATTCAGCCCTTTATCCATCAGTCTTTATCTTCATTCTCAGCAGCAGCGACCATCACAGTCTGTATAAAAGACATTATACATTCTGTATAAAATGGTTATGTTTAGGCTCGGGATGGGGTTTAGGGATACAAAACAATAAAAAAGAAATTATACATATATCTTTATGACATGAAAAATTCATAAAAATGTTTTTTCGCTGTAAAAACGTAAGTATTTTTACGTTTTAGTGCTATAATTACATCAATACTGTACGTTTTAACACCTTTCTAAATGTACAAAAATATACATTTTGTGTCTTTGAAAGTTACGTATTAATACCTACGTATTAACAACAAGATCAGGCTGGAAATCACCATGCCCCCACCCAAAGAGAATCACACGCCTATCTTGATAGCTCCACCCCAAAATTCACAAACATGCCATGCAACACATGCACCTCCCCCCTTATGAGCATATACGCCCCTTACAGCTGATTGGTTACAAGTGTGTTTTTGGTGCTCAGCCCAATCCACTTTCAACAGCATTTCTCAGAAATCACTTACTGCACCTTTAAGCTACTTTTGATAAATATTAAACTATTATAATGCGTATTAACATCTCCTCAATATGTACAACAGAACTATATGGTCATCTGCTGAGTATGTGTCGAAGACAATCACCTCTAAAAATCTCATTCACATTCAATGGGTGAAATTTCTCAAATGTGAAACCACCCCCCCCCCAAAAAAAAAACTTGCCAGTGTAATACTGTGAGACGCTAATAAGTTCCGTTGTTACTAACATAGTTCAACAATTTAGTGTTTCCCGAAACCATAGTTCAAACGAACATTCGCTATCTTTGTGTGGTTGGAACAACAGCTCTTGAGCTGTGGATAGAAGCATAGTACCCTTTCGTGGGAACTATCGACGCTACGTCGGATGACGTGATGGGAACCCTCTGTATTTTGTGTTCGTGAAGCACCTCTGTATCCAACCAATGAAAAGACGCGACGTCAGAGGCGGGTGACGTCACGGATCAGGAAGCTATAAAGCACACCTGAACACAAAGCACGCCAGCTTCTGTTGTCTTCAGCAAGCGCTATCTGTATCTTGTCTGTCTTATTTATTGTTGTATTGTCTATACACACACTGTGGTCTCTTCGTCCGAGGACAAGAGTTCCCAAACACAATAAGACACGAACATACATTCACAAAATGGCGGAAAAGTAGCAGTTTAAGAAGTGTACTCCTCCCTGCCCACGTTTCATTGTGACAGGAGATACACACGAAATGTGCGTGAAATGCCTGGGGGTTGAGCATGCACAGGTGGCTCTCGAGGGAGCTGTCTGTGTACACTGCGATCGGCTCACCCTCAGAGTGCTGCGATCTTGCCGGGCGCTCTTTGAGGAGGGCGCCGAGGCGAGTGTTCCCCGCGGGTCTGGTCCCACTGCTGCCGAGGCACAGCAAAGGCTGCACTCGTGGGGTTCACAGATGGATCTAGCAGAGGGGGAAGAGACGGGCGCTGCCCTATCGCTTCCCTTACCTGCTAGACCCAGTGTCTCTCCTTTGGTGGCGGAAGCACGCGTAGCGGTTTCTTCCCCCCGAAGAGAGGCACCGATGCTTAACATATCTTCCTCCGAGGAGGTTGATGTAGAGAGCGTCGATGAGGAACCGCCATCCTCATCCCCTGCTTATGAGGAGCTATTAGAGGTAGTGACCAGGGCAGTAGAAAAGTTAAAGCTGAAAATAAACCAAAAAGTAAGCTTGATGAAAGGTTTCTTGCCGCGCGGCCACTACCTCAGCGCCGAGGTCTGCCGTTTTTTCCCGACCTCCACACCGAGGTGTCGAGGTCGTGGAAGCGGCCAGAACAATACAGACTGTACAGCCCACAGACATCACTATATAGCAATATAGTTGGGCTGAAACGTCACGGCTATGGGGCGATGTCTCGGGTCGAGGAGACGCTCGCGAGCCATCTCTCGCCCGAGTCCACATCGTCCCTTAAGACCCCGACGCTGCCCACCAAGCCCCTAAAGACAACTTCCAGCTTGGTGGGCAAGGCTTATTCGGCGGCAGGTCAGGCGGCGGCATGCCTTCACACTATGTCTATCTTACAGGCATATCAAGCCGACCTGCTGGGGGAAATTGATGACAGTGGGGAAGCGTCCTTTGAGGCTATTCATGAGCTCAGAAAGGCAACATATCTAGCTCTCCGGGCCACCAAGGAGACGGCCAAATCCATCGGCCGCTCTATGGCAGCCCTGGTGGCCATGGAGAGGCATCTCTGGCTCAACCTCTCAGACATCAAAGAGAGAGATAAAAACGTTCTCATGGACGCGCCGCTGTCTCCTGATGGCCTGTTCGGCGACGCAGTGTCAACTGTCGTCGACAGGTTTCAGGAGACACGAAAGCAGACAGCGGCATTCTCTAAAATTATTCCCCGCCGCTCTCATCCCCCCCAGGCTGCTGGGCAGGAGCAGCCTTGGCCGACAGCCAGCTCCTCAGCACACAGGGTGCAACAAAAAGCCAGTGTCGCCTCCCGTGCTCCCCCACAAAGATCTGGGGGGCTGGGGCGGGTGGCACAGGCGAAGCCTTCCGGAGGTAGGGCGGATCTGAGGACCGTCATTATCTCCCGGAAGGCTTCAAAGAAGAGGTCCTGACCTTTATAGTGCAGGATCTCTCGAGGGCAGCCCCCTCCGGGGGGATTCGGATATCGGGTCCCTCCCGGTGCCCTCAGGGGACCGTCCTGTCAACCCTGCCACCCAGCGTGCGTCAGGGCACAGCGGTCTCCGCCGATCCTCCGAGGAGGGTCGGCCAGCACGTGATTCGCCTGTCTGCCAGTGCGCCGCGTCAGATGGACGAGCCAAGTGCTCAAAAAACACCAGAGACCAGTCTCGAGAGACTGGTTCCCTTAGTAGAGTATTTGGAAGAGTGGAAAAATCTCCCGAATGTTTCGAAGTGGGTGCTGCTCATGGTAGAACAGGGCTACAGAATTCAGTTCGGTTCACGACCGCCCAAGTTCAATGGGGTGCTTCCTACGGTGGTAACCCCAGAGCAGTCTCTGGTGATGGAGCAAGAAGTAATGACACTTTTGCAAAAAGGGGCTATAGAAAGGGTTTCCCCTCCCAGCAAAATGTCGGGCTTTTACAGCTGCTACTTCATTGTTCCGAAGAAGGATGGAGGGTTGCGTCCGATCATAGATTTACGTGTGTTAAATCGATCAGTAAGGAAGTTGAAGTTCAAAATGCTTACACTCAGACAGATCATCCCTCAGATCAGGTCCGAGGACTGGTTTGTAGCGATAGATCTGAAAGACGCATACTTTCATGTATCCATCCATCCTTCACACAGGAAGTTCCTCAGGTTTGCTTTCGGGGGCGAAGCTTACCAATACAGGGTTCTCCCGTTCGGCCTATCCCTCTCACCCCGCACGTTCACGAAGTGCGTGGATGCAGCGCTGGCTCCGCTGAGACTCCAGGGCATCCGCGTGCTGAACTATATCGACGATTGGTTGATACTAGCTCAAACAGAACAATTGGCAGTTCAACATCGAGATGTTGTTCTGTCGCACATGAAGAGGCTTGGGCTGAGGCTCAACGCCAAAAAGAGTGTGCTGGTCCCGAGTCAGGTTGCAAACTACTTAGGTGTAATCTGGGATTCCACCACGATGCAGGCGCAGTTGTCCCCTGCTCGTGTGAGTTCCATTCTCGGGGCCGTGAAAGGGGTGAAATTAGGCCAGTCACTCACTGTAAAACAGTTTCAGAGACTGTTGGGTCTGATGGCAGCTGCGTCCAACGTCATTACTTTTGGCCTCCTGCACATGAGACCCTTACAGTGGTGGCTCAGGACCAAGGGGTTTTCCCCGAGGTGAAATCCTTTTCGCATGATCAAAGTCACGCGGCGATGCCTTCGTGCTCTGGTCATGTGGAAGAAGCCTTGGTTCCTAACCCAGGGACCCGTGCTGGGGACTTCTGGTCATGGTGTAATGCTTACGACAGATGCTTCTCTCACGGGCTGGGGGGCAATCATGAGTGGTCGCTCGGCTCAGGGTCTTTGGGAGGACCATCAGCTGCACTGAAACACTTCCTCCCAGACCTGAGAGATCACCATGTGTTGGTCCGTACGGACAACACTGCGGTGGTCTCGTACATCAACCATCAGGGGGGCTTGCGGTCTCGCCTATTATCAAAATTGGCCAGTCGCATCCTCCTCTGGTCCCAGGGAAAGCTCCTCTCACTGAGAGCAGCTTATATCCCCGGGTGGTTGAATGTGGGAGCGGACGCCCTGTCGAGGCAGGGCGCGAGACCGGGGGAATGGAAACTCCACACCGAGGTGGTGGAGTTGATATGGAAAACTTTCGGTCGAGCTCAATTCGATCTATTTGCCACAGAGGAGTCAGCTCAGTGCCCTCTGTGGTATTCCCTTCAGCACCCAGCACCTCTAGGGCTGGATGCCATGCTACAGACATGGCCGAGGCTGCGTCTGTATGCTTTCCCCCCAGTCTCAATGCTCCCAGGAGTTCTGGAGAAGGTTCGCCAGGAGAAGGTCGACCTAATATTGGTGGCCCCTTACTGGCCGACCAGAGTATGGTTTTCGGACATAATGTCTCTACGTCACGGCTCTCCCTTAGAGCTTCCTCTCAGGCAGGATCTCCTGTCCCAAGCGGGCGGCACGATTCTCCATCCCCGCCCAGAAATGTGGAAACTGTGGGCCTGGCCCCTGAGGGGGCAAGGCTCATAGGTACTGGTCTCCCAACCGAGGTTGTGGAGACCATCCTTCACTCCAGAGCTCCCTCCACGAGGAAGTTGTACTTATATAAATGGAAATTGTTCTCTGTGTGGTGCGAACAGCATAATTTGGACCCGGTCTATTCTTCAGTCCCAGACGTGCTTCGGTTCCTTCAGGAAAAATTCTCGGAAGGTTTAACCCTTTCCACGCTGAAAGTATATGTAGCCGCTATTTCGGCTCATCATATCCCTGTAGGGGGCTCCTCGCTGGGTCGAGACCCCCTAGTAGTACGCTTCCTCCGTGGTGCACTCAGGTTGAGACCTGTGGTGCGCACGAAAACTCCGACCTGGGACCTCACTATTGTGCTCCAAGGGCTGGCTGAGGCTCCCTTCGAGCCAATAGAGGAGGCGTCAGACAAGTTCTTGACTCTTAAGACCATTTTTCTTCTGGCCGTCTCTTCTCTGAAGAGAATCGGTGATTTACAAGCGCTGTCAGTTGCTCCATCTTGTCTTGAGTTTGCGCCTGGTATGGTGAAAGCCTTTCTGCATACCAGACCGGGCTATGTCCCAAAGGTTCCGACGAGAGTCCCAGGTCCCATCGTACTTGAGGCTTTCTGCCCGCCTCCTTTTGCAAATTTGGATCAGGAAAGGAAGAATCTGCTTTGCCTTGTAAGAGCATTAGATGCGTATGTTCACAGAGCTGCCCTGTGGAGAAAAACAGAACAATTGTTTGTATGTTATGGGTCCCCTAAGAGGGGGGGCCCAGCATCTAAACAGCGGATGAGCAAGTGGGTGGTCGAGGCCATCTCACTTGCGTATGAGACGGTGGGGCGCCCGTGTCCTCTGATGGTGCGTGCTCACTCCACGAGAGGTATGGCCGCGTCCAGAGCTCTCCTATCTGGTGTCTCTATGGACGACATTTGTGGTGCGGCTGGATGGTCATCCCAGCACACCTTTATCAGATTTTACAATCTTCACCTTAACATCACTCCGGGGGCCAGGGTGCTACAAGATAGCAGCCAGGCACTCGGGGATACGGCGTAGTTGGGCTTGCGTTCCCATCACGTCATCCGACATAGCGTTGATAGTTCCCACGAAAGGGAACATCTCGGGTTACGAGTGTAACCCCTGTTCCCTGAGTAAGGGAACGAGACGCTACGTCACGTGGCCGTATCTCCTGCATACCTGGTGCGCCTGCTTCAGACAACCTGCAGAAGCTGGCGTGCTTTGTGTTCAGGTGTGCTTTATAGCTTCCTGATCCGTGACGTCACCCGCCTCTGACGTCGCATCTTTTCATTGGTTGGATACAGAGGTGCTTCAAGAACACAAAATACAGAGGGTTCCCATCACGTCATCCGACGTAGCGTCTCGTCTCGACGTGGACTTAATAAATTGTTATATTGAGCAAAATAAGCAAGCTGACAATGTACAAGTACAATGTATATCTTTTATTTCAAATATATACAAATGTTTTTTACATATTTTAGTTTGTTAAGAGATTTTAAGCAACATTTTTGAAGAGTGCACATGTGCGTACGTGCTCTAGTATGTAAGAACAAGCCTGTGAATTAATCTGGTAATAAAGGAAAATGACTGAGAAAAATTAGGGTTAGTCCCCAGTTTCCATGTCCATAATTTATAGCAAAAAATCTAGCATTAATTCAATCTCAAAACGGATGCATATAAAGAAGTTAATTCTCCACCACCTGAGTGACATCATTCACCAATGTGGCTGGACGACAGGTTTGTGACAATATGGTTTCGGGAAACATTGGCTAGCTAGTTGATTTGTTCAATGATGCATCGTACTATGGTGAAGCAGCGATTTATGTTGTTGTATGGGAAACGCAGCCCAGAACGATTCAGTGAGTGAACTGTCCATATCATTCAGAATGAATCATGGCAGTTTTGCTAATCCCTTTGACTGAATCATTGATAAGAACTGTCTCAAACTCTGATTAATTTGTGAATCAGGCATTGGTTTTGATGTAATATTTTAATAGAAAATGTAATATTGTACTTGGGGCTCAAAACTGGGCCACACTATGAAATCTTATACAATTTGTCATGTGAAAACAATAACTACACTTAACCTACACCTCCAACCCACACAAGTTTGAGACCAAAGATCTGGAAGCCCCAAATCTGAGTGGAGATGACAAAACAACTGTGACATCCTGTTTTCTACAGTGATCCCATTCGTAACACCATTTGAAGAAATTTTCAGGCTGTACAATCATGTAATGGACAGAATGAAAACACTTACCAAGCAAATCATCCTGTCCCTCTTATCAACACTGCAGCTGGTCCGATCTGGAAGGAAAATATTAAGACTCATTAGCAATGCGATAAACCACGCTGTCTGTCTGAGAAATTACACATATTACAACTGACTACTAAACTACTGAAGGAAAATTGCAAATGAGGCAACTAGTTTTTTTTTTTTGTTTTTTTTATCATCATTTTCTCTATTCGGTGATTGCCATTCACCCAATCTACTGTGAGACATTGTGAAAGATAGATTTGCAAAACATTACATGTCCAACAGAAACTGTAATCAGACAATTTAGAAGCAGCTTACAGCAGATCAACATATTGTTTAACTATCAAATCTGATGTTTACAAAGCATTTGTGAATCCAGAGGAGAGTTTTTGGGAAGGTCTGTTTTACGTGCAAATTACTCATATATTTACGAAAGTTTTATGAATGAGGCCCATTATAATGTTATGTGCATTGAGACATGAGGTAATTTAATGCCATCTCACACAGAAACATTCCGGCACTCAGGATCACAGAAACTTCTTGTCCACGCTGCCCTGCAATTTGTATTAATTGCAATATGTAATTTTTCCAACTGCTAGAGGTATATTCAAAACAAAGGCATAGCTTGATGAAGCCAAGTTTGAGCGCGGAATCTTGGGGCATGTGGTCTTCACATCACAGCCAGTGGAAAACCACTGGGATAGGACTCGAGAAGAAATTATGTTCATGGATGCGATTACTAACGTTACTGTAATATGAAGCAGAACAGGGCCGAGTGTTGTGGGAGCTGAACGAGGCCGCCAGAGCGTTTGCGCAACACACGATGTGAGCAGCGGAACTTTTATTATGCCACAGTCGCTGGCGCCGCTTCCGCTTTTCCGATCATGAGTATGAGGTAACACAGCTCTGTTTATCATATTAGATACATTTGAGTGTGTTGAAAATGATGTTATAACATTACTCTGTGCATTCGCTCAGTGGCTGCTGTGAGACACTTTTTGCACACTGCAGTAAGTTAGATCGATTTTAGAATATCATATTAAATGCTGGATGGCTTGTGTTGATAAATGGCATGTAATTCATTTTAAAATGTATTGTATGATGGATAAAATGCTGTATTACTGTTACTAAAAATAAAGCTGCATCTGATTATGCTATGTTAGCTACTTCACAAAATAGTGTTTTGCTCTGAGGCAAAGCATGGTACTCACAAAAAAAAATAAAGAAAATTAGATTTAAACAAGACCAAATGTGTTGAGCTATATAACAATAATTAATTTTCTGTCTACAAATATATCAAAAACGTTGTTCCCTTATCTATTAAAACATGTAAATATTAAAGTGTCTTTGGTGTTTCCATGGTTTATACAAAATAAAACCGGAAACCGAGGGTAACGCGGGTATGATGCAATTGACAGGCGACTCCTCACATGTCCCAGAGCCTTGGTTAAAATTGCAGTTTTCTCACGATTTACAAATAGTTGGAAACATTTGGGATATTGTAAGTACAAAATATATAACACTGGTCTAGTGTTTTTTTTTTTGTTTTGTTTTTTGATATTTTACTGCAAAATTCTTACATATTGCACCTTTAAATAGCTTTGCTACTGAAAATTTGCATTATATTTCTCAGCAATGAGTTGGAAGCAACCCTGTTTTTGAGCAGCTTTACTAGTTGAGAGATGCTGCACAAACACAATTTACACATGCACAATCTCTCTCTCTCTCTCTCTCTGTCTGTCACTAATTCATTTAATTGCTACTCTCTATATGCGGAGTATGCATTCTGCATAGGGCACAAACTATTAAAGGTACACAACGTTTTATTTTGACTTGAAAATCATATTCTCTGCTTTGTGTTTCCTCCAAATGAATAATAGGTTCATAGTGTGTACATTAGCCAGGGTGATTCAAAGTGGAGTTTTGGGAAGCCCATGTTATTCAGATTCCCATGAGACTCTGCTGGTGGGAAACAGCACAATAAAATGTGTCTCACAAGAGCATGCCAACCTCAGAGAGTCTCACATCTGCATGTGCATCTTGTTAGTCTCGAAGCCTCTACAATTCTGGGTTAGCATTAGCCTAGAAGCCGCTAAGAGTGCTAATGAGACAAAGATCTTGTTTTTGTCTGTATTGTGGCTCTTCTGTGTTTCGGCTCTTGTGGGGTCAGCCAGGACATGCTGATGCAGCTCTGGTTTCTGAATTGGAGGGTGTTTTTGCTGTAACACTCAATAGCAATGGAACCAGTTCAAATTAGCGGTGAGAAAGTTCTGCCGCGGAAAAAAACTGAAACCAGCTGTAGGGTAATTAAGCTAAATGGATGATTTCAAATGACTTTAAAACAATATTTCAACTTCTGCGTTGAAACCTCCCTCTTCAGTGACAGCAATAAACAAGAGGCCATCAGAGGTTTTAGACTTTTTTAAGTGTTGTGAACTGCCTGAACAACTGAGTGAACTTGCAGTTACACACAGTTATTCCTGCTGGAAAAGAGAGTGTGGTATTCATTAGTATTATGGCTTTATGCTGATTAATCATAGAAGTATAACAGTGCTTTACAGTGTAAACCAGAAAATGTTGCCAATGTATAATGTGCATTTCAGGCAGCCTGGACTTTAATGCAGGTAATGTATCACATTTTTCCAAAATTCTGTTCAATAACATTTTAATAATCAAAAAGCATGTCTAATCAATTGAATTTATAAAAGTTTTACAATTTAATAATACATTAAACATTTTACAATAATAGGTCAGAAATTCTGCGTTGTGTGTTTTATTTTTTCTGGATTTATGATTTAATACAAATCTTTAATCAAAAGAAGTAGAAATCAAAAAAGGCATAAAACATTAACAATTAAATGAATCTTTTAAAATGCAATGAAATTTCTTTTAATATTTCTTTTAGCGATTTTTTGACACAAACAAATAAGAAACTGCACTGCCAATTCACACAGAGACACACGTTTTCCCTGGATATTCAACTTCAACATGTTGCATGAGCTCCGGCAGATCAATCCTGACCTGCGTCAGCCATGACTCCTGACTCAGTTGTGACGGAAGGTCAAGCACGGGGAATGTCAATATTTCCAATAGCAGAGACAAAGACATCATGACTATTTGTTCTTCTTATCCTTTCCCAGGCCTCCCTGCTGTGGAGCAGATATGTCATCAGCTGAACACTCAGCACTTCAGCACACATTCTTTCACACAGACTCCAGCGCTCATGACGTTTCAAATGACTCATTCCAGTGAGGTGAAGTAGAACCACTGTAACAGCACACAAGCAGAGTTTCTGCCTGATTACACCGATTTTAAGAATCCAAAGAACTCTTTCACCAAACAGAAATTCTTTTGAGGTTAGAGAGTGTGTTTGAAAACACAACATGCCTTTGAAAGTGTAAAGTGAGAGCTGCAATTCTCAGACATGACATCAGAGGGATGGAATATACTTCACATGTGATATCAGCAGGCCACTCTTAATATTCATCTCCTCTTTCTGTAAGGGGCACAGCATGTCAGACCCCATGTCAGATACTAATTCATTGCAGTGATAATTAGATGAGTGATTCAAACACCTACCACCGGTACTGCACTCTTAGTAGAAAAAGTTCTATATAGAACCTTAAAGGGTTCTATCAGGCATTTCGGTAGCACTTTATTTTACAGTACGTGTACTTTCCTGGTACGTATATAGTAATTATGTTGTACATACAGGTAAAAGAGTGGTAACACAAGGTACTTACCTGACATGTATGTACATGGGAACTAATAAGAAACACTGCTGTACTTTCAATGGTACATACATGGTAACTACTTTGTACCTATAGACAAGTGTCGGGTAATAACAGGTGCTTACTTATAGTGTCCGCATATGGTAACTAACAGACACATTACTGTACTTACTAATGGTATGTACATGGTGAATATTTTGTACTTACAGACAAGTGTGGGTAATAACAGGCACTTATGTGTGGTAACTAGTAAGACACATTACTGTACTTACTAGTGGTATATACATGGTAACTATGTTGTACTCACGGTGTGGACACAAATAACAGACACTTACTTAACTACTGTGAAACAAATGTGCTTACCAAAATGATACACTGCAGTAACTATACAGCACTTCATAGTGTTAATACCATAGACTGTAAGGTTAATACTTATCAAGTAGTCCTTTTAAGCAAGGCTTTTGACACATGACAACTGAGTATACCAAGTACAGTAGTGTTACTGATCTGTATGTATGTCATCAAAATACCCCTATTAAGTGAATTATTGTCCTGTAAAGATTAGGCAAGTTGAACCACAAAAGTATATCATCCAGTACTCAAGAAGTATCTTGTACAATGCTTATACCTCACCCTAAGTAATGTGTAATTTAAGCATTAACTGGTATATTCACTAGTACGTTCATAATAAGTACATGGAAATAGGACTGTAAAATAAAGTGAACCCTTGTACATAAACCCTACATAGGAATTACCAGCTCTTACCAGGTGTAACTTACGCATTAACTAACTGGTATATTCACTAGTACGTTCATAATAAGTACATGGAAATTGGACTGTAAAATAAAGTGAGCCCTTGTACATAAACCTTACATAGGAATTACGGTGATCTCATGAGAATACATGTGTATTTTTACATAAAATGTGGTTTAACCACACGTACGTTTTCATACACACAAAAACATACATTACGTATTAATAGCAATAATAAATCATGTAACGTAAAGTTTGAATGTAAATGAATTCCCCTGTAATAAAATCATGGGATTAATGTTTTAAATCTGTTGTATGTATTCAATTGTCATATCAATACATGTTTTCAGTCACATTTTTTGAATACAGTTTACTCATCTACTTAATATGAAATAACATTTCTGTTCGTGACTTGTAATATTTAGTTTGTTTGCTGTGAGACAGATGTTTTCTCCTATGCAGCGACTGACAATACAACCATAAGATACATCAAAACACAACATATATTCACAAATCACACCCATTTTATTTGTTTGCTGCACTCCATATCTTTAGAATCCATATGTTTGTAAGGAACAGATCCAAATTCAGCCCTTTATCCATAAATCTTAATCTTCATTTTCATTCTCAGCAGCGACGGCACAGTCAAAGCTCGCGCTCGTTATAATTTAAATTTGAAAGTAGCGCCACCCTCGAGAAGCGTTACGACATGGTTTACGGCACTGATATCAAACGCTCATTGGCTCTCACCTGCTTCGTCACAGATTGCGACATGCCGTGTTTCAGTGGATTGACATTTGAATGAGTGCGCGCCTTCACGTAGAGAAGCCGGATTCATCATATTCTGCTCTGTAAAAAAACTATTATTTACTGCCAGCGAGGACTGCGACTGCAACTCATCATCATTTGAACTACTTTTGGTACAACATTTTCGCAATAAATAAATTGTTGTGATTACGCTTGTTTGTCTGTCATTCTTTTATTTAAAACAGTACGGAGTTTTAATAAATGTTTATGGGTTACTTTAAAGGTAGGTGTAGGATTAGCAGCTCAAAATATCGTTTTGATGTTATATTTTTAATAAAATTATCATTTTCATTTACAAAAATGTACGTTTTGTGTCTTTGAAAGCTACGTATGCTCTTACCAGGTGTAACTTACACATTAACTGGTATACTGGTAATTAACCGGTATAGTCACTAGTATGTTCAGAGTTAGTACATGGAAATAGGACTGTAAAATAAAGTGAACCCTTGTACATAAACATTACATAGGAATCACCAGCTCTTACCAGGTGTAACTTACACAATAACTAACTGGTATATTCACTAGTACGTTCATAATAAGTACATGGAAATAGGACTGTAAAATAAAGTGAACCCTTGTACATAAACATTACAAAGGAATTACCAGCTCTTATCAGGTGTAACTTACACATTAACTAACTGGTATATTCACTAGTACGTTCATAATAAGTACATGGAAATAGGACTGTAAAATAAAGTGCATCCTTGTACATAAACATTACATAGGAATTACCAGCTCTTTAACCTTTGCAATAAAAAGCTTAAGCATTTTAAACAATTAGTAAGTACAGTAATGTGTCTTACAAGTTACCATAAATAAGTGCTTGTTATTACCCACACTTGTCTGTAAGTACAAAATATTTACCATGTACGTTCTATTAGTAAGTACAGTAATGTGTCTGTTAGTTACCATATACGGACACTATAAGTAAGCACCTGTTATTACCCAACACTTGTCTATAGGTACAAAGTAATTACCATGTATGTACATTGGAAAGTACAGCAGTGTTTCTTATTAGTTCCCATG
This sequence comes from Megalobrama amblycephala, assembly GCF_018812025.1. NCBI lineage: Eukaryota > Metazoa > Chordata > Actinopteri > Cypriniformes > Xenocyprididae > Megalobrama > Megalobrama amblycephala. The sequence continues at coordinate 4,469,136 of NC_063046.1, read as the reverse complement.
TACATACATGTCAGGTAAGTACCTTGTGTTACCACTCTTTTACCTGTATGTACAACATAATTACTATATATGTACCAGGAAAGTACACGTTCTGTAAAATAAAGTGCTACTGGCATTTCATATATAGAACATTTTAGGGGTTCCCATCATAGGATCATCTTATGGATTTAGTTTTAAGCAATTAATTTCATTTTAATTTCAATCAAATGTAATAAATTAAACAGTTCATAAACATAATTTGACACTAGAAAAAAAATTGACTGGGACACTACTGGGTTTTAGATCTCTTGCCTGTTATTTGAATTACAATTTTGGATTACCCTAATAAAACTGCACTTGGATCCTCAAACTGTGTGTGTCAGAGTGGTTTGTGATTTGACAAGTTTGACAAGTACAAGTTATTCTGGACCTCAGGGGCTGGATTTCTGAAAATCTTATTAAGATTTAATTGAATTTCTTAAGATAAATTCTAAGAAGTTTGTAAGAAAGTTCCTAAGTGCAATTCTTGAAAAAGTTCTCAAATATTTTCTTAAGAACATCATACGATTAGGTAAAGGCCAAAGTATACTTTACTTTTTATGCAAGGGTCATCGTACAGTGTGAATGACGTGAATTTCATCATCAGAAGATTTTTGTAGCACAGGTTGCACATGCGCATTTAATTTTTTTTTTTTTGCAGTTAATTAGTTTATCCCCAGGGTAGCAACTGTGCCCTGGGGCATTGATTCACAAGGTAGTCAAATAAAAACTGCATAAACAGAACAGACCGGAACGCATGCAAGCTACAGGCGAATTTTAAATGGAAGGGAGCAAGGCAGAACCCTTGAAGTTGGGACTTTGGAGGGAGCAGGGCACTTGCGTGCCATTGTGTAGCCGTTTGGAACGCACTTGGCAAAGGGAGCAATGAAAGACAACGTAATTTCTTCATTATCTTCACCTGAGATGTTCCCATGACAATGTAGCATGGTAATTAGCTGTTCTTATGACAGAAATTTCTTATTATTGCTGTTAAGATAACTGTTGCAAATAAAGATATATATATATATATATATATTAAATATGTGTTATATAGCCTTTGTATGTGTGAGTGTATTTTTCTGTTCTCAACTTTAAAACTTGCCGTCTCATCTTTGGACACTGCAAGAAAACACATTTCTTACCTATAAAACTTATTTAAACATAACATGAAAAAAATATGTGAAATATATCACAAAATAACTTGAATTGCTCTGTTTGTAAGTTAACTCAAACTCTCCTGCTATCTAGCTTTAAAATGAGTATTCGCTGAGTCACCTGACCATAAATGATAAAATTACTTTCTCGAAGTGACTATCGCATTTGCTAACGGCCTTGTGGAAGGGCCCTGCGTGAAGGGATTCAATTGTTCACTTTTGTTTGGAAAAATCCTACATATGGCGTCCCCTTCTCGAAGTGCCCTTGAAGGGCGCATCTGCCCTACAATGACAATGAAGGCCTACATAGATGAGAGATTGTGCTAAAAGGTTAGAAAGTACCCTCATTTGTACAACTGTAGCAAAGAATACAAAGTTATTTTCAAGAGTTGTAACTTGTGGCCAGAGATTGCTAAAAACTGCGCATGTGTGGAATGCCTGTGTAGATATGAGTCAAATGAAGTATACTTTGCAAGGCTGTGCGTTCGACTTTGCTAGCGTACACGTAAAAATACAAAGTATACTTTCTGCTTAACACCAAAGACTCGCTGATCAATTTGATGAAAAACACCTTGAATGTTGCTGTTTTGCACTGACTGCAGAATACTATAACAGCCATGAGCATGCACACTATTATTTTTATTTTATTTATTTATTTTTTTGACTGAAGTTCATTCTTATATTACTGAACATTGGTGTCACCTTAGCGCAGGGGTTCTCAAAAGTTTTGGGGATGGGGATCCCTCATAAAGCAGAAAATTTTATAAGGACCCTCTCATAATTATAACAGTGATTATATCCAAAGTTCATTTGGGTGGGAGTAATGAACACAATATGCTTGTTTTATTGGCTCAATTTTTAATAATAGCCAACAGCACAATTTTATGATATCCAGTGTAGCGTTAGTTCTGGCAGGTCATGTTAGTCAAGCTTGCATCAGCTGACTCTCAGCTGATCCACATCTACCTATAGGAATATGACGCCTATCACAGCTTCCCTATACATAAGGTCCATTCAGTATTATTAGCAGCTTATCGCATTGCTCAGGAGCTAATTATCCTTCTCCATCCCCAGCTCCTCCTCTCATCCAGTCAGGACTTGGCCTCTGATATACCTCTTTGTATATACCTCTTTGACTTATTTTTCTTTAATTATGTTGTTACATTAAATTATTGTCATTAAGAACATTAATGACATCTGCATTCCTTTATGTTGGTTCTGTTCTCTTTACCCTAAGGGGGGTTATCGCTGCTCTTATCCATGCCAAGTCACACGGCTTGAGTATGTCATACCATGTCTTAAAGGATTAGTTCACTTTCAAATAAAATTTTCCTGATAATTTACTCACCCCCATGTCATCCAAGATGTTAATTTCTTTTCAACTGAAGAGAGAAGGACATAAAGTTTTTTGATTAAAACATTCCAGGATTTTTCTCCATATAGTGGACTTCAATGGCCTCCAAACGGTTGAAGGTCAAAATTACAGTTTCATTGCAGCTTCAAAGGGCTCTACACGATCCCAGATGAGGAATAAGGGTCTTATCTAGAGAAACCCAACACAACTAAAGGACTCAAACACAACTATTAAAAAAGGTTCAAACATTCACTGATGCTCCAGAAGAGCCGGGGGTGAAAACTTTGAAGATCAAGGTAAATATATATATATATATATATATATATATATATATATATATATATATATATATATATATATATATATATATATATATATATATATTTATATATATAATTTATTTATTTTAAACAAAATAAGAAAAATTTAGACATCTTCATCCTGATTAAAAAATGCATCGTGTTTCCTTCTGGAGCATCAGTTAATGTTTGAATCTTTTTTAATAGTTGTGTTTGAGTCCCTCAATTGTCCTCTGTATGATTTTGAGATCTGTCTTTTCACACTGTCACTGCTGGAAAGGGTTCAAATATGCAAAAAAATCCTTGAGAACTGAAGAATCCTCAGGACCTGTAGGATTTTTCTGAAGAATATTGGGCGGTTTAAAACAACAACAACAACAACAACAACAACAAAAAGCAGTCGCAGATCATCCAGGTAACCACACATCCCAAACTTTTGAACTGAGTTATTTTAATAAATTCAGATTTTTTTTTTTTTTTTTTTGTCTTGTGGACTATATGTAAACATCTTTTATGTAATTATTTATTACATAATTATTTATGTATCTTACTCAGGACGGTACTAAATAAAAAATAACATGCATTTTATATGATCTCTCTTATTTTGTTAAAATTATTCACATTTCCACAGATTCTTTAAGTGGTTCCCATACTTTTTCATGCAACTGTAGTCTAGAAAATCTGTGGAGCCCCTGCTTTAGAGGACTTGTGCATAATTTTAGTGTATTATATATTGTATAGCGGTTGTGTTGAAATACTTACAACAATTAATTTGAAGCAATCAAAACAACAACAACAACAATGAAATATGTTAATTTTGAGTAGACTTATTTAAGACAAGTAGGAGGTTATCCTAATTTTAAGAAGTTATTTACAATGATTTTTATTGTAAAAATGTCATTACATTCCCCCAATATCTGGATCATTTGTCCAATGGGTTTATTCTTAAATCACTCATGCCTTTACTGCATGACTACACCAAAGACTAAGAAAAAGAAAATAACACAGTGATGTTGTGTCCTCTCTGCCTTCAAGCTAAATCGAGTTCGACACCCCTGATTTAGTGCATTCATCTTTATTGGGCGGCAGACAGAACCGGTATAAACGAGACACACTGGCTCGGCTACAGACATTCATTCATTCTGGAATGCTGACAGATCCAACGTCCCAGTTGTTTGCAAGTTGTCTGTTCAAGTCGTCTCCAGTACAGAAAGAAAAGAGAACTTTAGAGTGAGGCAGAAAGAGAAAATCTTGCAAAAACTCATAAGGGATCAATAAGAAGTCAAGCTTATGGTTTGTATCTCTCTCGCCCTCCTACCTCATCCTTCCTTACTGGCGGTTACAGTGGCCTGGTTTCCACCTCTGACCACAGACAGGCCCCGGGGTTCCTGTTTACTTGTGCCTGACATGAAAGACTGTAGCTAGCAGGCCTGACACACACACACACAAAGAGTTCACACTCCAACTGCCAGAGAGCTGAAGCCTTTGCTAAACAACTGTATAACAGGACTCGGTGTCGGTACACAACAAAAAGCACCACGATCAGCCATTTCATAAAAATATGAGATTCGTCATCAGAGGAACATCCTGCACACTTCCTGTTTTTAAACAAACACACTGGCAACTGAAGATAAAATATGTTGTTTTGTTCCCTTGTTAGTTGTAATGCATTAAAAAAATTCTCTCTTTTTTTCAGATTTTGCACCTGGTTTTCCTAAAGCCAAATGGCCCAGCTCCCACTGCTGACTAGAGTCGGCCAATTCAAACATTCCTTACAAAAAGGCAAATTTCACGACTTCCCCCTCTGCTTGGTAATGACAAAAAAGGGGCGTGAACAACACAAGCTAAGCAGTTCACCAGCATGACCAGACCTACATGTTCATGCATATGCTAATTGAGGCAGTCAAAGAACATTTGCACGTATTGTCAACGGTTCGTTAAAAAGTAGCTAAATATAAAAATGATTATAGAGCAATTTTTTTCAGCAGTATTAGTTCTGTAAGTATTCTTTCCATTAATTTACCATAGCAATTTTCAAAGAGTTTTCATTAAAGAGTTATTAGCTATGAACCAAACCAATCAGCTCAATCACAACATTAAAAACTTTGATTTGAAGCAAAAACATTTGAAAATCTGACAAAAAAATATACAAGACTGTCTACTTAACTGCTTTAACTATTTTTTACTTTCTTTGACACAACGCTTCCCTGCCATTGACAAGTTTTTTTCCAGCTTTCCATGTTTTTTCATGGTTTGTCACCGTTACACATCTTCTGAAAGAGTATAGCATCTACGGATCCAAAAACAAGCAAATAAGATGATCTGCGTAAACCAGAAGGAGCATATACAATTAAGCTAATGTGATCATCAAACATTCAACAGCATATAAATCAAAGCTGCCTAATGTTGCCAAATGAGATGTCGAACCCACAAAGAGGCAGTGTTGGGGAAAGTAAAAGTAATGCAATTTTGCAATATTGCATTATATTGCAATACTGCGTTACTCCCTAAGAAGTACCTAACTGCGGGGCTTGCTTGGGCTGGGCTTGCTTGTTTTTTTAATAACAAAAAGTTCTATTATTGGCAAATGTAAAGGCCCTTTCACATCAAAAGTGGAATGAATAAAGCCCTGCACATTTTTTTATTTTTTATTCATACGCTAGTGTACTCACACAGCCGAACGCACAGCATTGGAAAGTATACTTCATTTGACTCGTACGCATACACAGGCGTTCGATGCATGCACAGTTTTGAGCAATCTTTCACCACGAGTTATAACCCATGTTATATATCTATATCACTTCACCATCTTTGTATTCTTTCATGCTAGAGTTGTACAAATGAGAGTACTTTCAAACCTCTTCACACAATCTCTTGTCTATGTAGGCTGTGTAGGCATCACTGTAGCTTGCATGCGTTCTGGTCTGTTCTGTTTATACAGTTTTTCTTTGACTACCTTGTGAATCGATGCCCCCAGGGCAGGGTTGCCACCTTATGGATAAACTAATTACTGTAAAAAAAAAAATAAATGTGCATGTGCACATGCGTAACAAGTACGCGCCATTACAAAAATCTAACAGTGCACGTACAGTACGTGCATTCCCTTCTGATGACGAAATTCACGTGCACTGTACACTGACCCTCACGTACGCGTAAAAAGTGAACTATACTTTGGGCTTAAGCCTCAGGCTGAATGAAATGCAAATTCATGCCTGTACAGTAGAGGGCACAGCTCAAACAAACCTTTCAGCTGTGTTGCAATTCTGGATTGGAATAGGATGCAGAAGATTTGTTGCTTATTTGTATGGTTGAACTGGATAATCAAAGCTCAGCAGCAAAGACAATGGTTAATAAAGTGAGAAATAAATACAAAGTTTAGTTGCTGTTTAAAATTTCACAGTTTTTATTCATTTTGAGAAATACTGAATCTGTTTTTGCGCAAGTGAGATGAGTAAATTCATGCTCACATTTAGTCTACAACTACAATAACCATCATGTTTAAACTGTGCACACAACGCCTATTCACCTCACCAAAGTCCTTTCTTAAGGAAAGTCTGTTCACTCGGTGGCTATATTTTGCAACACCTCCGGGCAGCTATTTCGGGCATCCAAGACAATCTATTTGAATGGGGGAATCCTGAAATCTCAAAACTGCTCGCCAAACTCACAATTAAATAACATATAATAACATATTAATAACATAAGCAACAAAATCTGACATGAACTATCCGATTAATGTTGTTTCTTAAGCTCAAATAGCATAAAAAAGCTTATTTTTACAGGCTAGACCAGCCAATGCGAATGTGCAGTCCTAAGCACAAGTCTCAGGTTTCTACAGGAACCAGAGCTTCTAATGGCATGCTGCAGTAACGCAATGACTTTACCTATCAGTGACTGGATTTTTCATTTAGAAGGCGGGACATATTCTGCCATATTGCGTATTGCAGTTTCTCCCATTCATAAGTAATAGGAGTGAACCATCTTTCTATATCTATAGTCTTTGGCCTCACTCCCAATTTCTCTCAACATGCAGACAAGAGCAGTGTCAGTGAATAAATGGGAAAACAAAGTAACTTAGATATTTTGTTGTAAATTTAAAAGTAATGAAAAAAGTAATCTGATTACGTAACTCGCATTAATGCATTACACCCAAATATTCAAAGACGTATACGACTGTGCAAGCTTTAAGTGTGTTGATGAACTTGATCTACCTGATTTATGTTTTGATCGTTGTTCTGAATCCGATCCGGACAAAGTCTCAGAGTAACCCATGTCAATATGGTCTAGAGTGTTGTATGGCCTAACACATTTCCCTCAGCTTCATTTTTAACTGACACATTGACATACAGTGTGCAGTGTTTCTTGTCATCAGTTTTTAAAAATGGTAAAATACTAATGTTAAAAACACTGATCATCTTGATCGGTGCACGGCTCTCTTGACCTGATGGCAGTGGGCCACCGAGCGCAGGACAGCAGTGCCGTCCGAATTATGTGATGCTGAAGGAATGTGCCCTCTGACCCAGATCTGCCTGTATAAAGGGATGTGGAGTGGACCGGAGAAGAAAGCCCAGTGTTTAGGACCCCTGCAGCCCACCCCCACTCTTTACGAACACTGCACTGTTCTAGTCCACCCTGCGTCGCCCCGGTGCACGTTAACACCCCCTTCAGCTCGCACAGACACTGTCTTTCTCTCCCTCATCCCCTGCAGCTGCAGCTTCCTTTATGTAATCACCTCGGAGACACACTGCCACTGCGTGAGGCCTTTATTGTCCGGCAGCATAGAGGGCCGCTCCAAATAGTTGCTGTCCTTGGACGAGTGGTCTGCTGTTAGAATAAGTGTGGATGGAAAACAGACAGTGGAGACCACACTTGAATACTGACGACAGATGAACAGGTGCACCTTGACACACACACACACACACACACACACACACACACACACACACACACACACACACACACACAGGTCAGCGAGTACAACAGGGAGAGAAAAAAAAAAACAGCAAAGTAACTTGAAGCATCAGCAGTTTTCATCAGCAGTGATGTGAAGCTCACTATTTTAAATCTGCAGATTGTTGAGATGCTGTATGCAAGGCATGGAATTTTATTATTTCCATACATTAAATATGAATCATGAAATCTTATAGTTGAAGTTGTGTTCTTGTATATTAGTTTACAGTATTTCACAATTGCTAAAACACATTTCTTGAAACCATCACTCATTTTCTCAAAACATTAAACACAAATCCAATCTTCAAACTAATTTCACAAAACTTCTGACTCTTATGGCAAAATCAAACAAAGCTTTCAGATCATACACACATTAAGCAAAATATAAACACATACAGATCATTCATTAGACACTACATTAAAAAATGGAAAACACTACATCCAGAACATGAGGTTACAGAAAAAAAGTATATTGTAACACAGTAAACACATTTTGCCATTACATAAAATGTATAGAAATCACAAGTAATGTGAATTTAAAGTATACTGTATGTACTGCAAGTACAGTATTATATTCAATATTATATAGTATTGAATGTCTGTATATATAGTACTTACATACTGCAAACTTACAGCAGTCTAAATGCAAATGACTAAAAGGTCAAAGAAAACTCTAAATGAAAAGCATGATACAGTACACACACACAAAAAAAAAAAAAAAAAAAAGTTCAGAGTCAGTGAGAGATTCATTCTGCTTCAGCATCATGTCTTCATGTTGGGTCCGGCCTAAATCAAGTCAAGTCACCTTTATTTCAATTGCAATTTATACTACACAGATACTAGTCTAGTATAATATAGTATAGTCAAAGCAGCTTTACAGTGATAACAGGTACATGATGATCAGTAATGCAAAGAGGGTTCATTTTGGCTGTACAGCTCTAAAAGAAAATAGTGTCATTGTTCAGCTGAAGTCAGTTCAGTGTTGATTCACTTACATTGTAAAGACCATCAATTATTATGTAAATTACTGTAATTATTTTCCTCTATAAAGCAGTTCTGCAGAAAACAGTGATGTCATCATCTAGGCTAGCTTAGTTCAGTTCTCATCCTATAATGTCAGTACTGTCAGATCAATAATATTGTTGAATATTATTGAATATTGTTGAGGACATTTTCCACATCACAGGCAATGTCATCCCCTTGCCAGGCAAAGGGAAAACCTGTGCCGGATCCAGCCTTGACAGCCTTGTCTCCACACCCCTTGCTCTTTCTCCTCATCATCCTCTTACACATACTCTTCCTCCTCTACTTTTCAGATTGTTTCCATCTATTGTTGGTATCATCATTCAGCACCTGTGTCACCTGTGCACTCTGAACTGACCTATATTTTATACAGTTGATTTGATCACATCATTAGAAATAAGTGTGAATAATTTTGAGTCACTGTGTTTAAAGGATGACAACTGTGTTGTAGTTGTGTTTAACTTTTGCCACATGTATTTACCATTTTGCAACACAGTGCAAAATGTGTTTTAGTGAGTAAGAATGTGTTTAGAGTTTTGCAAAAAGAGTGGATGAGATTTGCAAACAGTGTCTTAACTACCTGAACTTGTTTAAGGTTTTGCCTACAAAGTGACTGATTCGACAAATGGGTTTAGGCCACTGAGCATTGGGTTCAGAGAATGGGGTTTAGTGTTTTAGCAATTGTGAAATACTGTAATATTAGTTTGTTTCTCAGTTCAGGCCTCTTGAACAGTGGCTACTCAGACGTTTGATTATCAGCATTAAAGATAACCACACGCTCATTACAATAGCTGTACACATTGTGAATAGTGCTTTTGAAAAATATGCTTTAAATCAAGCAGCATAACGAGCTGTTTTGTACAGCTAAAAATAACTGGAAGTAAATGACACTGGAAACCAGACACATTAAATTTACAAATGGCTGCGCCCGCTCTTACCTATAAAAAGAGTTGGATAACAGCTGCTTTGAAAATTTTAGTTGGAAGTTTGTCTAACAATTTTAAAAAATTCAACTATTTTTTTTTTTTTTTTTTTTTTTTTCAGAATGTTCATAGAATGTTCAAAAGTATAATTCCCATAATGTTGCAAAATGGAATGTTCCCTTAACTTTCACATAACCAAGAAAAAAAAAAAAAAAAAACTGGGCTATTTGAACATTTATAGAACAATAATTCATAGAATATTGTTATAATTTGTTTGATTGTTTGTTTATTATTTAACGGCATGCGAGATACCTTGGTATATTCATAGCGAGAATGAGAATTTTTTTTTTTTTTTTTTTTTTAAAGAAAAAATTAAATCAGGTTTTTAAATTTGATATTAGATAAAAATTCTAAAACTAAATCAGGTCTTACTTCATTCAAATCTTTTGATAAAAGTCAACAGAAAAATAAAGAGCTCTAACAGATTTCAAACTAACACAATCCATCAAAATATGCTTCAGTGATAATTTTCAGAATTTAAATGCTTTTATAACTTAGTCCATGAAGACTGTCATAATAGCCAGTGCAAAATAAATTAAATAATTATAGAGTGCACCTATAGGTCTGAACCACTTTGCAACTTAGTTCTTCCTCAAACCCAGTACACCTTGTAAACTTTTTTTTTTTTTTTTTTTGTGTACAATACAAATCAATACGAAACTGCAACTAGTATTAAGACCCATTCACACCAAGAATGATAACTGTAAAGATAAATAGAACAATAAATGTATATAGCTGTCACGACTCCAGCAGGGACTCTTATTGTGATATTTTGTTTTGTTTCATTTAGTTCCTGTTTCCCTGCTCTGTTTAGCTTCAGTTTCCTGGATTAGTGATTATGTCCTCGTTTGTTTCTATGGTCACTTATATTGCACTTAAATTGCACCTGTCTTTCATTATGATTGCCTTGTATTTTTACTACCTGTTATGTTCAGTCCTTTGTCGGTTGTCGTTTGTAATTAATTGTGGTAGCGTTTCTCCTACGTTTATTCCTATGTTCTCCTGAGTGTTTGGATTACTAATACACACTAGATCAGAAGCGCCACGTCTTTAAAATAACATTTCAGAATCCTGCATTATAATTGTCTTATAAATCATATATTTTAATATTAGAAACAGTGCTAATAGTATAAATTATATTCCAGATATATTATATATTATTTTAAGCTTAATGTATGATTCTGGATAAATAATTCATCCAGATGATTTATGCTTCTGATTCTCCCAAGATTCTGAAAACAAAACATTAGACAATTAAACAAAATAACATATAATTTACTTGACTAAATGTTCTATTTAATGTTATAAATGAGTCAATATAAATGTCTAAAATGTTATAAATACATATATTAAAATCAATCATGACTCGGTGACTTGGTGACTGAAAAACCAACTATCCAACAACGCCAATGCTCATTGGCCGGCGACAGCCTATGACGTCATAGGGGCGCGACCCGGATGTATAAAAGCGCGCCCGCGGGAGCAGTCATTATCCATCGTCTTGAAGGGACTGCCCAGCAGGCCGCCTGAAGCATGGCAAAGGAACGCAGAGTCTCGTTCCCTGTTCTCAGGGAACTATGGTTACATACATAACCTGAGACGTTCCCTTTCGAAGGGAACTCAACTCTGCGTTGCCACGCTTTGGGGAACGATATACCAACGCCGCCATGATTAAGGAGAGTGCCTCCCAAAAAATATGGCTGAAACAAAGGTCTCAAAGCAGTCCTCGAACTGCTCAGCAACTCCCCCTCAAGTCACACCAGGCTGTCAGTGACAGCATTCCCTTTGGCCAACAGCCCAAGCTGAACTTCCAAAAGGCTTCTACCTTTCTCTTTCAACAAATAGAGCCTAAAGAAATCGCTAAGGCGTCCGGGACCCACTTTCCCGAATGAAAAAGTGGTCCCTTTAAGGGAATGTGGCCAAGGAACCAAAGGGAACCTCGGCCAGCCACTCTTGAGGGGAACGGGGTCACCCTCATTGCCACCAGGGAGGCCGACCTGGTCTTCTAGGGGAACAGACTTAGTCCAGGCCAACCCTGTCTGAATACAGAGCCTCTAGAATGCATTCTTGAAGAAGAAAATAGGTAAGAGTGACTGCAGAAAGGCAGAAACCAGCTCAGACCCACGCGTAGAGACGGGCATCCTGGAGAGCAGAACTCAGCTGAATGCTATGAACCCTCATATCGAGGGGAGATAATCCGCTCACCTAGGATCTACCCAGTGCTTAATTAACGCACTGAGGAGGCTGTGCGCTGAAAACCCTGAAAGGGGAGCACAAACCAGCCTAGGGCTGATTCTTAAGATGGGGCCTGATGAAGACCTAACCATCATAACCAGCTTAGGGAGCTAAGCACTATTACAAAACCCAACCCCAAGGGGGAAGCGCAGAGCTCACCTAACAGGTAGACTATGCCAAGAGCACATAACCATGGAGGCCCGGGAGGGACTTACAACATGACAACAGAAGTACACTCCAGAAAACAACCCGTTTTATGGTAAAAACGCCTTTCTGAACACCTGTCTAACGTACAGAGACAGATAACTTCCATGGCAGCCATAGGAAAGCTGCACAGTGCTCCTTAATAATCCACCCAACACAATCCGACAAGCAGTGTACTCCGTAAAAAACACTTTTTACTCTTTAAACAAGAGGAGTACAGCGTACGCCAACACGTATTAAGGAAGGCCTGGAAGGCCTATAACCTCAACAAACACGTGGCATCAGCTCGTGGTAGTGTTTAGGTCCCAAGCCAGGTAAACAACCCGCAAAAGAGGGGGTTGAATCTACCACTTGGGCCCCTGGCCAGCGAAAGTGTATATGACTAGTTCTCAGGGAGAAATACACCCAAAACAAACACCAGTGTGTCCAAAAAAGGCGGCCCGCAGGCTTAGCATCCTCCAGGACACATGGCGTAAGTCTCGTGGCCATTTCCAGGAGCCTAAAGATCCAACCTAGGCGCTAGGTGGCTCTTAGCTCAACTAGAATCATCGACTCAGAGAGGCAACAATAGGCTAAACCAAACCTCAGTAAGGTTTCACTACTGTCATCTTATCCAAAGCCGCACAGAAAAACACAATCTGTGCCAACATGTAAACTAAAAAGGAGGCCTGAAGGGGCCTGCCGATTCAATGACACGTGGCTTCAGTTCGCGAATTTCCAGGGAACCAAGCTACAGGGAACCAGCTCTAACCCAATTAACTATGGGAAGCTAACTGCTACCTGTGCTAGGCTACACTTTCCAAACAGGCAAGTACCCTAAGTTATGTGACTAAAGGGAACCATACATAACCAACATGGCTTAAGGGAGGCTAGTTGAGCCTGCTACCTCAAACAACATGCTGCAGGGCCTGCAGACTGAAATCTATTATACAGCAGTATAAAACTATTGCTAACTAGAAGGAGGCTGAACAGTCTAGCCTACAATCACCGTTATATGCAATATAGTTGATAAACAGATAACTGAAAGGAAGCTGACAGATACTAACTTTACTCAAAAAGTGATCTAGCTACCCTGAGTATGCAATCCAACAGGTGATGCACTCAGTAACCCTGGGGAAAGGATTCACCAGCACTTACATAGAGGCCGCTTTTTAAGAAGGCCTACCATAATAAGCGGGTGCCCACCTGTGGCAGCATATCAAGCTCACATACCAAATGCAGGGCAAACGTCTAGAACTCAAAGGAAACTTTGAAATACATGCTATTTGACAGAGAGAAAAAATTAAATCATTGCTACAGATTCTCAAATCTGTTCCAAGCCTTAGAGGACAAAGCTAAAATGCTGGCAAGTCAACTCAAACTTGAAAATATCAAGTGGCTCGGAAGAAAATATTCTTTCCTCTCAGCATGAATGTTCTAGAGAGTGGGGCCTAGCAATACCAATAGCATAAACTTATCTACGCAAAGATAAGGGCCTACCACCTGAGAAACAGCATCAGGTCTCTAACAAAGCAATCTAAAACCTAGCTGTTACACTCATCGTTGCACCTACATAAGCAATGGGATAATCTGGGCAAAAAATTCAGCCACTCCCTCAGGAGAAAGCCAAAACTAAAATACATATGGGAATTATTTATACATACACCATACATACACTTAGTTCTAGCCTGGCCAAACAACATACAAGGCCTTTTCAAAATAACAGGCGCTATAATAAGCCTGATCTCTACCTCGAAATTTCAGATAAGAAATACAGCAAAGATCACAGCCATCGCGCTGGGCGGCCAGTTAGGACCGCCACAAACGCATAAACTGAAGTGATGAGCGCCAGCTCAAACTATACTGACAATAGTCGAATGGCAGAACATACAGAGAGAAAACTGAACAGCAGCCATTCTGTGGCTCGCTCAGTCAGTCTCAACACTCCAGTTTTTTGCCCAAAAAAAACCCCCAAATACATATTTACTGTTACACATTCAGGAAACAATACAGGAATAAAAACAAGGTCGAACATTTAAGCGATTAAATCAGACCTTGTCTTACCTTCCCACGGCTCGAAGACCAGAGATTCCTTCCACGTTCTTTCATAGTAGAAGAATGATATCTCCGGTTCCATAAGTCTACGAACCTTTTCACTATCAAGCCAGGAGGCGGGCCTTCAGAAAAAGTTTCATCATGGGCCGGCCACCGGCCTGACTGTTCAAAGGTGTTATCCTGAACGTGCACAGATTAGAAATAAAAACATATCCCGGGGGGACGAAGAAAAGGGGCGAAGGAAAGTACCAAATCCTCCCTCGCCAAGAGAGGGGAGCAATCAGTGGCGTTGATCACGCCGCTGATTGATCACCTCTCTCAAATCACCTCTCCTTTTCTTTGCATCCCGCCGCTTCTGAGACTTACTCCGAGGTGGAGGAGGTGCTCGAGCGGCGACACTGGATCTCTGACCCTGCCTCTGAGCCTCGGCTCGAGGTGGACCAGAGCCTCCCGGTTGTCTGGGCCCAGAATCGGACCTGAGCGGTATGCACTTCTTAAATGCTGCTGAGCGCGCCCTCGCCTCCCTAAACTTTCCAACGACCGCCTCAACGGAACCGCCGAAAAGTTCAGATGGCGAGACCGGGGCATCGAGGAGAGAGCCCTTCTCTTTCTCCCCGATGTCCGCCATGGTCAACCAAAGGTGCCTCTCTGTAGCCACCATAGCCGCCATCGATCTTCCAATCGAGGCGGCCGTTTGCTTAGTGGCACGGAGAGCCAAATCCGTGGTTTGGCGCAGCTCAGCCACCGCATCAGGGGACAAACCCTGCCCCTGATCCAGGTCCTTCAGCAGGTCAGCCTGGTATGCTTGCAACACCGCCATCGTGTGCAAAGCAGCACCAGCCTGGCCCGCAGCAGCATATGCTCTGCCGTTCAAACGGGATGTCATCTTAAGGGGTTTAGATGGCAGAAACGGAGCCTTCAGTGTCGGCGCGCTACCCGTGACGAGATAGTTAGCAAACGTCTCGTCAATGGGGGGCATCGACACATACCCATGCTGGCCCCATTCCTCTACATCAGCGAAATTCCCCCGCTGATGCAAATGAATCCTGGCCGAGTATGGGTTCTTCCATGCCTTCCCCACCTCAACATGTAGGTCGGGAAGGAATGGAAGGCTCACAGGAATTATAGGGTTGTGGTCGGAGAGAAACCGTTCGTCCAATCTGCCACGAACGGGCTCTTTCCTGACGCGCTGCCATGGCAGCTGCAGCCTGCCTGCAGCGTGTTCCACAACCTCCAATAATTCCACATATGCTGGACAGGGAGGCTTGGAAGAGAAAGAGGCAACCTCAGTCACTTCTCCCTTTTCCAACACCATCTCCTGCTCTCGGGGGCTCTCAGCCAGAAGAGCACTCGCTCCTGGATCCGATGATGTCAAGGAGATGGCATCATCGTCATCCAGAAGCTCATCCCCGCCAGCCGCCGCTTGAGGTTGAGAGACCGTGACACCTCTCTCAAACTTAGCGGCGAGCTCCACCTGCGACCCCCATGAATGCAGCCGCCGCTCGGCCTCAGCACGAGCAGGACCAGATCGTCCGGGCACAGGTGTAGACGTCTCTCCCCTTGAGAAGAGCGTCAGGCGGGAACGGAGCGTTCTCATGGGAAAACGCTCACACAGCTCACAGCCAGTGTCCTCAAACGCCGACCGTGCGTGCTCTTCTCCCAGACATAACACACATAGGGTGTGAGGATCCTCCGGGGTCAGAAACCTCGGACAAGGATCCGCACACTTCCTGAAACCTTTGCCCTCAGACATAGTTTCCAAGATACTCACAGTTTGAATTCAGAGAAGTCAGATAGTGGCAAGACACAGGCAGTCCCTGAAAGACGAAAAGATAATGACTGCTCCCGCGGGCGCGCTTTTATACATCCGGGTCGCGCCCCTATGACGCCATAGGCTGTCGCCGGCCAATGAGCATTGGCGTTGTTGGATAGTTGGTTTTTCAGACACCGAGTCACGTGTGACGTTCCCCAAAGCGTGGCAACGCAGAGTTGAGTTCCCTTCGAAAGGGAAACTGTTTGTGATGCTGTTTCAAATATGAGCACTGTTATCTCTGGGTCAGCAGCAGTGTGAAAGCATGTTTAAATATTCCAGTGTGATCGTAATTTCTAAGGTCTAATAGACACAACGGAATCATTGTTATTTAGCAATAGGATTGCGTGTGTGTTTGAATCGAGATTGCAATCTTTAACCGTTTAACCGAATAACCGTTAATACATATGGGCCTTTATATTTTTGTATGTCATATTTGAACCAGACCTCAAAAGTAACCCTGGCCCAGGCCCAAGTGCCCCCCCCCTCCACTTCCACACTCCATGGAGTTACATATAAAGTAACACAGCTGTTTCTCATAATAATATGATGAATTCTGCCAATACAGTACTGCTCTAGACAGCCAACTACCCCTCAACTGCTCTTCCCAGAGTTCAGCTGTTTCATCTGTCACACTGGTGCCTTAATTCTTCTGAATGTGATAGTGCTGTAATGTGGTCTTTGTGCTGTAATTTGCACACAGTGACTCCAGTGTTTGCAGCGGTCTGAGGAAGAGGAGAGTGATCTGTGAACGGCTCCTGGTCAGGCCTGCGTATCTGAAAGAGAGGCTTTGTCTGCCATATGCAGCAGTGCTGAAACCGAGCACTCACAGATTACAGGCTAAAAACTGCATGAGAAGCCCCTTCATTCCATGAAATGTCATTACGGCTCTGCAGTACAAACTGAACAGTGATATGGTCAGAGAAACAGACAGAAACATGGCAGCGGCATCTCCTACTGTCTGCTCTAACCTGAGAGAGGAACGTCAGACAAGATTATACGTCATATTATACGTGGGTCACAGGTGTGTGTGCGTGCGTGTGTGTGTTTGTGTGTACTGATATTTTGCAACAGCTTTAAATGTGGCCCATCCAGATTCAGAATGAGAATTAAGAGAATTTATAATGCTTGTATAATTAAGCTTTTAACATTGAATGTAATATAATTAATTTACAAATTACAAGCATGTATAAACTGAAAAAGAAAAAAAAAATGTAAATGATTTCAGTTTAGTGCGTCTGAGCAGTGATAAAAACAGGTCACATTCAGCAGCAAGTTTAGTGTTCATTCTGTTCATTTTACACCTTAAAAATGTAAAAATAAATAAAATCAAAACAACACGATCTTAAATCACATTCAAAGCAAAACCTATGGAGCTCTGAAGGTCTTAACTAAGGAGACTGTTTTTAATCAGTCATGAAAGAGGTGCAGAGAAATCCAGTGACGTTGAAGCTGTAAATTGGGATGTCTTCCATGAGCGTCTAATTGCACGCCTGCTGTTGTCAAGGCATGGAAGGTGACAGCAGGTGAAAGCCAGACGTGTTTTTTTAGGGGTCTGGAATTTAAATGTGCCCTCCTCGCTCTCTCTCACACGCAAACATGAGTGTAAGTGGCAATCAAGCTTCTCACGGGATAAGCGCGGTCTGCACTCATTCTCTCATTCTCTGCACGCATTCTCTCTGTCCCTGTCAGTTGTTGTCAGAGTGTCAGGTAGTTATTATGCCAGGAGCACCACGCCTGATTATTTATTTTGATTATTTATTTAAAAACTCATCCATTCCTCAAACCACCAAGGTCATTGTTTCACCAAACCGGTTCAAGTGCTCCAGCACGCGGTTGAAAGACACATTAATAGAGCTCTGAGTTCAGAGAAGTCTCCACTGAATGTACACATCAGGAAGATGTCTCATCATATGGCCGCTCATTTGATTCTGTTTTTAATGTATTTAAAGTATTTGAAAACCAAATAGCATCTGCTGATTACATCCAGCTTTTTCAGTGTGGTGGAGACTATAAAAAAAGTAATTCTACTCTGTCACAAGGAGACGTTCACCATAGCTTGATGCACTTTCTTTAGAATAATTGAAAGAGGTAAGTGCATATGGAATAGTGCAATGATAATAAACATTTATATTGCTGATTTATATGGAAAAATCTATAGGCTGGTTCCTACCATCACACACTGCAATAGAAATATATAACATGGACATGCATGATGGCACTGCTCTTGCCGAAATGTGTTTATTCATTACTTGGCCATTACATTAAAAACAGGCAATAGTGGAGATTTTTGTGAACAGCAAAACCTTTTATCTTAATCTCACAGAAGCATGTGAGCATGTATATGCTCCGGTTTCAGTCAACAGTGTGATGTTTCTCTCATCGAGTCTGAGCTTGGATGTTTCATAGAATAAAGCAAATATCTGTTTATATGGGTGCATGTATTTAATTATTTCAATATTGTATCTAAAATAATGCACTTGTTTTTCATCATCCTGGTGACTCTGCAAATCAATGCAGAGAGGTCGCTTCTACAGAACAGCGCTGGAGACCCGTCAATCCTCTAATTCAATTCAAAATCTATTTTCAATTCTTCTAAATCAATCCGCCTCAATCCAACATTGCACTCAATAAAGCTTCGGTCACAGTGTGTTCTGAAGATCTCCATCAGCATGTCTGTCCCACACGAGGACGACTCTCTGTGAAACATAGAAGTCAATCAATCCAATGAAAGCTTTTTAAGAATTTCACCAGTATGTGAATGACACGTTATCAAAAACCGCTACAGCAGATTGCACTGCATGAATACTAAAACTGGGCCATCACGTTCATTCTACTCTGTTAACTTTTAAGCATGTATTTATATGTTTTTTTCACATCAGTGGATACAATTACGTCAGTAAATAAGTGAGCTCTGCAGTGCAATAATATTGGAGGGGAACAAGGACTGCAGAGGAAGGCGGACGCCCACCGCAGTGCTGAGAGGGGGGACCGCTCCCTGTCTCCAAATGGAAATTAATCCCCCAAAAAACAAGCTCATCAGTATTCTACTCACACAGCATCCAAACATACAGGAGGGCGGTGGGAAGGGTGCAGAAAAGTCCTGACTGACTGTACGAGCACTCCCGACACCCAAAATCTGCCTATTCTTCCATCCTCCAACTTCATTGCTCACTATTTGTGTTTAGCAGCTTTTTAGAAACGACTGCCTCTTTTAGCAAGTCGTTTTTACCTTGAGAATCAAACAGGAATGACGGGCTTCCTTGTGTTTATCTGTCAGATGGATTTAAAGAAAAGCCAATCCACAAGAATAAATTATGTGGACATTATCATAACACAAAAAGCTCCATCCAAACCAGGATAAATTGCTTCATGCTTTCAGGCGCCTCAAATTGCCCATATGACAAGGTTTTTTTTTTTCTTTTTTTTTCCCCTTCTCTCTATGGACGTGAATATATTATTTCTGTCTTACACCTACATTTAAATGGGTGAAAGTGAAGTAACATGGCTGCATGCTACTGATACTGTACATGTCAACCAAACACGCTTCTTACACATGAGATTTACTGCCTCCTTTTATGTAAATTGGACTGAATTGCGGTGGGTGAACACTTGAGGGAGTTGGGGGAGGTTAATTGTGATTGGTTGACAGTTCTTTCTTTCTTTTTCTTTCTTTCTTTCTTTCTTTCTTTCTTTCTTTCTTTCTTTCTTTCTTTCTTTCTCTTTCTTTCTTTCTTTCTTTCTTTCTTTCTTCATATACTAGGATGATTTGATTTTTAAATTAGTTATTGCACAAATCAAAATAACAATTTTAGCTCTGATTTCTTGGTCACTGATGATACGAAAGTTTAACTCACCTTGTGTCTAATTAGCCACATTAACCACAAAAGAACTGCTTTGGCCACAAACACAGGCAAATAAAAAACTGTGCATCACTTATCGAGCCCAGATTCAATAGGTCAGAAATTTCAATCCATTTTCTGTTACATTTCTCAAAACAAGACTGTCTGACAGGGTAATGTGCCACAAATCCAAAAGAAATGTGAAATGTCCAAAATAAAACTTCCATCTAATGCATGCAGTTCAAGACTTAAGATGACATTTATAGGTGTTTGACCAGGGAAGCATCACTTATTACTGCTCAAACTAAGGCAATGTTCAGACTGTAGCTAAATGTGGTCTAAATCCGAATTTTTTTGCTCATATGTGGCTCAGATCTGTTTTTGTTATGACAGTGCGAACAGCACAAACCACAAGCAATCTGATCTTTTTGATTCTGATTTGGGCCACTTCCATATGTGGTCCTAAAACTGATACAGGTCAGATGTTTTGCAATGCAAGCTCAGTCTCATGTGACTTCAAAGATTCAAAGATTTTACATACCTGAATTTATCAGTACCGTTGCAACATTGTTTCAGAATGTGGTGTTGAAGTAAATCATCATAAATGTTTAAAAACTATACTCTCCTTTTTCGCATCCTCGTATTTGTTTTTTTTTTTACATTGCCTGTGCATAAATTCCCTGGCTTCCAGGGCAGACCACACAATAAATAAACACGTGACATCTTTTTATCTTTTCAATGGGGTCAGTTCAGGACCATGATCTATTCACGCTCGAATCTGATATTGGCCACAATTAAAACAACAATGTGAACAGTTATACAAAAACATTGGATCTGGGCAATAAATTATAATTGAGCACTAATGCTCACAGTGTGAACGTAGCCTTAGTGCATCATCCTGCAGTGTTTGTGCTCCAGATATGAATAATTCCTAAATGATCAGACTCCCCTTTTCACCTGGTGGACCAGGAAACAGCTGCAAAAATCCCGCTGAAGAAGGGACCTGAAATCACCGAGACTCAGGCCCTGTTTCCACTAGTGCGTTTTGTTTTAAACAGCGTTTTAAAATGAAAACGATCCTCGTCTACACTGATGTTTCCACAGCGTTTCAGAAATGATCTCCGTCTACACTACATGGCATGCACGTACAAGTGTAAACAGTTGCCTCTTGCGCATGTAGGTAGCTGCAATATTTTAAAAAAATGCATATATGAAATATAAAGTTTAACTGCACAATGGCTGCTAAAAATGACAACAAAGCCAGCAAAAATTGCAGTTCAGTCTCCATGTTATTGTTTTCACGGTCATCAAGGATACGCAGAGTGAACGTGGGCTGCCAAGCCATCGTTTTCAAAAGTCTGCATTTTGGTCCATATACACTTCAATGCAACTCCGGCGTTTTCAAACTAAAACAGGGTCTGCAGTCTGAAAGTCTCAGTTTTCAAGGTTTGAAAACACCGGCATAGTGTAAAAGACAGGCGTAACTGTAGCAAAACGTATGCGTTTTAAAATGTAAACGGGGCCTCACAACACCCTAGAAACCACAAAGCAACACACTAACAACCACTCAGAACACCATAGCAACCGCATAGCAACTCCCTGGCAACCACCCATAACTTAACATTGTGGTGCCAGCTACTGCACAGTGTAAGACTCTGAGCATCTGTCACGTCCTCAGCACATGCACACTGAGCTCAGATTAGCTGCCTTTAATTGCAGCCACAGACTGTGATGAGATCAGATGTAGACACTCCCTGTTCTGGAAGAGAGATTCAGGGAGTTACGGCTCGATGGCCCAGTGTCAAAGGGTGGAGAACACAACCACAGCCTCTCTCTCTCTGTGTGACTCTCTAACTGCCTACATTTTATTTATTGTGCGTCTTTTCAAATCTCCATTGGTTTGGACTGGAAATAAAACTGCAGATGCAACAGAGATAAAGAACAATGCAGAAGTGACATAACTGAGCCAAAGAGCACTAACACGCTCTATGTTTTTTTGCATTATTTAAATGTGAGATTCTTTTTCTCCTTGTGATAAATTATTTACATATCTCATGTAAGTAACAGTGTGACACATCATCACTACACAACCATCTCTTACATCATCCTTAACTCCTTTTCCGTCATATTTCAGCAATTCCCGGCTGTCAAAGTGCTGATGTAGGAGTCCGATGACTAACGCCATGTGGCTAATGAATCCTCCTCAAGAGAAAGAGTGACGAGTCCCGCAGATCAAACACTAAGAAAGAGAGAGAGAAAAATGTAAACAGAAATGTGCTGTTAGTGCCACTTTGCCATCATCGCGTCCCGTTTGAATGCTTAGCCAAGAATAACAATCCATAATTCATGAGCTGCCGTCTAGTCCACAGACACAAGTCAACGAAGCATTTATTATTCATTGGCACACACCTCACGTGATGAGATATCCAACAAATGGGTTTCAGGCCTGCTTTTTCTGTAAATCATTTATTTTAGTTTTAGTTTTGTTGTTGCTTTATTCTTCCCTGTTGTTGTTGTTATTGTTGTTGTTTTTTTGTTGTTGCATTTTTTTTATTAATGAAAAGGGAATTAAATCATCAACTGGCAGCAATTAACAGTGATTAACTGGTATTAGCATAAATATAGAGTGAATGAGCATTAGAAAAATGCCTTGTAAAGATTTCATTTCAAATTCACCCACTAAAGGCCTATTAAATCAGTCTAGCAAATTAACATACATGAATCGCAGCATACGATCATGAACTGCACATAACACCGTTTTCTGTGAATGGTATGGGTCAGAGGTCATGAGCAGCCTCTGCAGCTGTTTATGGAAATGCACAATCACTCACACCAGACCTCTGCCATGTTAATGTGCAGTCATTAGCGCTGTGAGAACGGCCTGATTTGATCATTTCTGTTGTGTGGAGGGATCCTGAGGCACATGTTTCCTCTGCTTTAATCACATTTGAACCAAATTCGCATCTGATTTAGCTGTTTATTTCTCCCAGCGCTCCTGATGATATGCTTGTGTTGGTGACCTACTTTTGCTCAAGCTGATTCAGCAAGAGGCGGTGGGGTGCAGGATTCAGGGTCCCTCATGTCGATCTGTCTATTGTAATTCAGTGTGTGTTTACATGTATACACAGGTGAAAGTGTGACTGGCGTGTGTTAGTAATATCAGAATGCTGATAAAAACAGTTCAGCACACTGTAAATGACTCTTCCTCATGTCTTTAAAGTTAACAGGAAAAAGTATTCACAACCCAAGTGGAGCAAGATGCATTAAGACAGTAAATGGAGTTTGATCTCCAACTCTGAACTCTATGTTTGGTGAAGAAACACATGAGATCTAAAAAGGACAACACAGAGAGAAAGCCACCAGAGAAAGCCAGTTCCCAGAGGAGCGGATGCATTTCCTCAGATAACGGGAGTGAAGCCTGTAACATGGTCACTTAGGGATGCTGCGATCTGCACACGCTCAGTCAGTGTGTCTGCTAAACACTGAACGTGTTCAGGGTGAGGACATCCTATGCAGTTGTAACTGGTTATGTTAAATTATATTACAGCAACATCCCTATGAGACTGCTGAGAAACTGTGCTAAACAGCAAAACTGTGCTAAACAGCATTTCATGTCTTATCTGAATGACTGTCTTCTGTTTAGGCTCCCAGAGACCCAAGGATGTGTGTGTGAAAATAAAACAAATGAAAAATAGCCTCTAATTTCCCTTTTAAAATCTTTAAAATTGTTCTTCTGAGAAGACAGACATTATCAAAGAAACAAATGAAAATTCTGTCATCAGTAACTCATCCTCATGTTGTTCCAAACTCATAAGGCTTTCATTCATCTTCAGAACACAAATGAAGATTTTTTTTTTATGAAATCTGATCGATTTCTGTCCTTCAATTAACAGCTACGCAACTACCACTTTGACACTTTAAAAAAATCATAAAGAGATCATAAAACTGATCCATATGAATTTAGCAGTTTAGTCCAAATTTTCTGAAGAGATGATCACATTATATAATGAGTAGATTGAATTTAGGCTTTTATTCACATATAAACATTGATCAGTGAACATAAACAAACTCAACCGAACCTGCTTGATGTGAGAGAACAAACCTCTAGTGGAAGCTCAAGCATGCTGCATAACACAAAAATGAACCTCATTGGTTTTCGCATGAACATGCTTGAGTTTCCATTTACCATAACCGATGTGTGCGTTGATGAATGTTTATGTGAATAAAAGCCTAAATTAAATTTGTACAGCATACAAAGCGATTGTGTCTCTTCAGAAAATTTGGACTAAACCATTCAATTCATATAGATTAGTTTTATGATTTCTTTATGAACTTTTGAAGTGAAGTGGTAGTTGCGTAGCTGTCAATGGAGGGACAGAAATCTCTCAGATTTCATTAAAATATCTTTGTTTGTGTTCCAAAGCTGAGATTCTTATGGGCTTGGAACTAGAGGTCTACAAAGAAGACCCGAGACCCGAGGACCCGGGACCCGACCCGGGACCCGTATGTATGAGCCGGGAAATAAGGTGAAAAAACACGAGTGACCCCAGCCATCAGAAGCAGAGCGGGCGGAGTTAATGCAAGCGAACGGCGATCATCGAGTTTTATTATTCCTATCGTGTGCAACAGTAATGCAAACAAACTTCAAATCTCAAGAACTGCTTGTAGCCTTGCACATTCGCATTTAAATAACATAGCCTATTTCAAATCATTAACAAAATATGAACTATCACACGAATGTTTTCTGTGACGCTTAAAGCTTGTTTCAGGTTGCTCCAGCTAACGTGCATGTCTCATGCGAGCGCACTTTCTTTCTCCTGTTTTTATAATAACATTATGCCGTCTTGTTATATCTAAAGTTTTGGTCAGACTCGGTTCAGAAAGCACAGAAATGACCGCAAATAAGTAATGCTAATTTGCTGTGGAATAGATGTGCCGATCGGGTCCAGACGGGTCCGGTCGGGTTCGGGTCCAGCTTAGACGGGTCCGGGTAGTACATTTATGGCATTTCTCGGTTCTGCACGGGTTCGGGTCCAACTTTCAAAATAATAGTCGGGCCGGGTCGGTTCCGTGTAGCACATTTACGGGTCTCTTCGGGTTCGGGTATGAATTTTTGGACCCGTGAAGACCTCTACTTGGAACAACATAAGGGTGAGTGAATGAGATTCCGGAACCGGCCTTCTTGTCACTGTACTCTTGTATTTGATAAACACCATAGTGAATACAAAAATCTGAAAGGCTGTTAGAAAACATACATTCTGTTTGACTTTCTTTTCTGTGACAAGCGGGTTAAAAACAATGTTGTGCAGTGCTGCTTTAAGTAGACCTACCATAGCAAACACTGTATTTCTGCTTTTCTATACACCACCTACTGTCAGAGAGTGAAACTGCATTTTCATTCAGCCCATCTGCTGTTTTGTATGCATTTATCTGAACTGATAAATATGCATGCGAAAATTGGACAGAAATTTTGAGCTGAACATTTGTATTGGATTGAATACGTTTTTATACTGTGCCTACGCCTAAGACCCCAAACAGAAGAAATGCACATTTGCTTCATGGAAATGTGGATGGTTGATACACGTTAAGCTTGTTGATAATCAGGGAATATTAACATGCTGATCTATAACTTTTTTAAGATATTAAAAGGAATTTGGAGTTTCTCATCCCTGAAACAAAACATGAGTAAAGGTACTGAATGTGTATCCCAAAATATGCCAATGGCATAAGTATCACATTCTGCATCACTTTTGTGAAGTGTTTGAGAATATGGTCTGCTTCTGAAGATATGACAGCAAAATACCAGATCAGGTGTGAAACAGATTCGACAGAAGTCACAACAAGAACTCTCTATCGGTACACACACACATGATCTCTGTCTCTCTCTCTGTGTGTGTGTGTGTGTGTGTGTGTGTGTGTGTGTGTGTGTGTGTGTGTGTGTGTGTGTATTTTCTCAGCATGAACAAATCAGAGTTTGTTCAGACAAGAGTCGCATTTCACTAGACTATTTCTAGTCCTCTTAGAAGAACATCTATGATTATATTCAAATTAAAGCCACATTACATAGAGCACAGTAATTCCAACTTCATTTGCATTAACGGTCTGATCTTTTGAACTTGTGTGATTTCTGTCCACCATCCACCGTGTCCATACCTGCTAGCTATGGTAATGGCCACCACCTCTTGACCCTGTTAGCTACAAACCGTTTGGTTCCTGAAATGAGAGGTCAGAGGTCGCCACCTAGGCCCGGGCCATTGTCGATCCTAATGGTATTATGCTAAATATCCAATCGTTTAACTCTTTTGTTTAATGACAATAATGCTGTTATTCTGAGAGCAGTCATGCAAACAATAGTGGTGCAGAGACAGTGGTCTCTGAGGCTTAGTAAATGGCTCAGTAACATGAATCAGTATGACCAAAGAATGTGCAGTTTCTGCCCTGCTAAAAACGTACAATTACGTAATTAATGTGTGTGATCTTTAATAATAAGAACATCATCTAGAACACAAGCGGGTCCGAATCTGCATGTCAGGACTTGAGGATTTGCCGTTACTGGATTAATGGCAGCTCTATCTTCACGTTTCAGCCTGCAGGACAGACTACAACTCTTCCTTCCTACCTAACGCCCATGAGATGTATCCTGATCAATTTCACACTTGTTTGTTCATCTACGCCAGAGGAGAATTGTCCCCCAAGTGAGCCTTGTTTCTCCCAAGGTTCGTTTTCTTTCTTTCTGTCACCTGATGGAGTTTGGTTTCTTTTCCACTTTCACCTTTGGCTTGCTTAGATGGGGACACTTAAAGGGATTTTTTTCCCTACTATGGAAGTCATTGGCTATCGTCAACTGTCTAGTTACCGACATTCTTCAAAATATCTTACAGGTTTGGAACAACATAAGGCTGAGTAAATGATGACAGAATTTTCATTTTGGGGTAAATTATCCCTTTAATATCCAGCAATATTACTGATTTAACTGCACTGACACTATCAAAAGAGAACAAAACTGAATTGAGCTGGATAATAACTACTGTCTTCTGCTTTATAGCAGAATCATTTTTTTTTTTTCAAAACTGATGAAGTTTGCAACATCGACACCGTTGTTGAACTAAATTAAACTGACTCAAGCTAAATAATGACACTGTTGTTTTCAGTAGAGCTGCTTATAGCTATATTGAACTTGTTTCATAATGAATGTAATTTAGTTATTGAACTGAACTGAATTGAACTGAATAAGAAGTTTGCATCATGAATTCTGTTACTTTACTGTTTACAATTGTGAAGCTGCTTTGAAACAATTTCTATTGAATAAAGCGTTATAAAAATAAAGCTTGACTTAACTTGAGGAAGCAAGAGTGTATTTACCCACAGGACATTATACAGAATTCAATGAATCCATAGTCATGGAGGGCTAAGCAGGTTCACTGCTTTGTGAACCAGTCAAACAGAAAGAGAGAGAGAGAGGGGTCATTTTTGTCCTCGGCGTGAACCAGAGTGAATGAAATAAATAGCTCTAGACCTCAATAACAGAGACGTGACATAAAGCACTCAGACTGACCTCCTCACTGTACAGAGATAGCTACTCTGTGTATTGTTCCTCAAAGGTGAAGCTAGTAATCAAACTGGTTTTTATGCACACAGCAATTAATCATGCTGTATAATCATGAGTCAGTTCAAAAGACACTTGAGAGATATTGTAGCTTGTCAGTCTACAACTGCTCATAATAGGCTTTGTCGGCTATGCTATATTGTAAAAATAGTCACGGCTGAAGGGGTGCACAACGTAGCACAGCCTCTTGTACATTATTGA
The DNA here is from genome assembly GCF_018812025.1 of Megalobrama amblycephala. NCBI lineage: Eukaryota > Metazoa > Chordata > Actinopteri > Cypriniformes > Xenocyprididae > Megalobrama > Megalobrama amblycephala. The sequence continues at coordinate 4,441,423 of NC_063046.1, read as the reverse complement.
TTAAATGTGTAATATGTATAAACAGCATTTAAAATACAGATGGTGAAAAATTAAAGGACAATCCGGAGAATCCACTTGCTCTGTTATGCTGTAGTGAGTATTGTGCTGGCATGGTTTGGGTCCGCTTGCCCCATTAGAGGGAAGGGTCACTGCAAATCAATACTGAGTGAACAACTTTTAACATTTCTCTCCTCATGGAAGTGGAAAATGCCCCCATCCATAGTGCAGAGGGGTCAATCAATAGTTTGATGAGTATGAAAATGATTAGTATGATTTGGCCTTTGCAATCACAAGATCTCAATCCAACTGGACACCTATGGGAGATTTTGGGGCTACATGTTAGACAGCACTCTGCACCACTATCATATCACACATCAAATGAGAGAATAAATTTTGGAAGAATGGTGGTCTATGCCTCCAGTAGAGCACCAGAGACTTGGAGAATTAAAGCTGTTCTGGTAGCATGTGGTGGCCCAACACCTTACTAAGACACTTTATTTTGTTGTTTTTTCCCTTTCATTTGCCACCCATCTCTTTTTCAATGTTTTTTTCTTTTATAAAAAGAAAATTGAGTCATTATTCAGTTAAGGTCATTCAGTTTTGATTCAGAATGGTTCAAGAACTGTGTAAAGTTAATAAATTATGTAATGAGTTCAATTCAGCTTTAAGCAGCTCTGCAGAAAATGAGCAGTGATGTCATCATCCAGCTCAGTTCAGTTCTCATCCAGTAGTGACAGTGCAGTCAAATCAATAATACTTCAGTTTGTCTCACTTAAAGGTCACCTATTATGCTAAATCCACTTTTTGGATTTAAATGTGTGTTGGCAGTGTGTGAACACAACCCTGCAATGATAAAAATCTACCCAGTCCTTTTTATATTATATTATATATATATATATATATATATATATATATATATATATATCCCCATTAAAGTACACATGAAATCAAAATTGACCTTATTTATTTTGTTAGCTCAAATTGCTAGTTTTGTGGTGAACAATTCATCCGTGCAAGTCAATCCACACACAAAAATGGTTTGGCTTCGTAATATTTAATTAAAATCTGAAAATGCTCAGGTTGGGTTGAAATCGCGTAAACCACTCCCCTCCAACCGTTAGTCTACTATGAGCGAGAGATGGAGAGGAGGAGCGCTGAAGTAAAACTCTGCCCTCTGTTCAATATTCCGTTTCACTTGGAAATACGTCACAACACTGGAGAAAAGTCATTTGCAACTTCCGGTTCACACAGACTTTAAAACAAAGCAGTCTCATTAGACAAGTATTATGATTCTCTGATGAATGTGACATCACATTCCTCATGCCCCGCCCATGGCCACTGACTGACAGTCCTGTATTACCATAGTTTCCTCCCTCAGCGAGCTGTATGCTGTCCGCCATTTTCTCCGCGCTTGAGCAGCTGTAGCGACAACAATGTCTGGTAAGTAATTGAGATGTTTTGTTGTTGGATGTATGGTGAACATAAGTGTCTTCATTTACTGACATCTGAGCCACTGAACTCAGTGGATTAGTTTTATTTTTGAAGGGAATGCGCCACAGATCTAATATACACATACGATTTCTGTAACGTTGCCTGCTATTTACGTTCACAGACACAACTGACTGTGTTTATGTGAACTGTGTGTGTTTTTGACAGAACCTTGTTTGTATTTGACTGTTTAAACAAAACAAAAAATGTGAAAGAGAAGTTACTCACGAGACTTGATGTCTGACAGCCAGCTGTCTGTATGTGTGTGCTTCAGATAAGTGCACTCAGAAAATGATCCACTAGAAGTTTAAACTGATATAGCTTTAAAACCCATGGAAAAATAAACCATAATGATGAAAGAAGAACTATGCTATCCATGAGAATGATCAAGATATAGATGATAATCAAAACCAAGCAGGTGTCTTGTTAATATTTGGCAGAGAATCCGATTGAGCCAGGAACTGTGATCGTGGAGAGGGGGCAGGGCACAGCAGCTCATTTGCATTTAAAGGCACATGCACGAATACAGCCTGTTCTTGACTGTAGTCAGAAATGGCCATTTGCAACATGGATTTATAAATGATCTGTGAGGTATTTTAAGCTGAAACTTCACAGACATTCTGGGGACACCTGAGACTTAAATTACATCTTGTAAAATGGGCATAATAGGTGACCTTTAAGTCTGCAAGGCATGCTGGGAAGAGAATGCTGTACTAGTTTAAAGTGAGATGTGTCATTCTTGCACACAAATAAAACCAAGACAGCAACACCCGAACACAAATAGCAGCTTCTGCATCACAGGGCTTGTTCGTGTTTCCCTTTCTACAGATTACTGCCTATCCTCTCTGCTCCTTCTCTCTTTTTTCTTGTACTTTTCTGCACTTTCACTTCTGCTCTAGCTTCTGTACTGCCGCAGCTCTTTCTGGAAACTCGAGTGTTGTTGATCTTGTGTGATAAACTGGTTGTGATGTTCCACATTTGTAAGACATTTGGGATCAAAGTGTCTGCAGAATGATTAAATGTGCATGTCAGTGTCTTCTTGTGCCCTCATCCACCCTTGCTCATATCTGCCTACCCTCAGAATCACAAGACAACACCCGGCAATCTGCAGCTCTAAACAAGGCCTTTAAAACACCCATCTGAGCTATTAAAACTCCAGAGTTACAAAACGTTCCCAAGACTCGAGTCCACCCCAAGCCTGTAGAAGCGTCTAGCCCTGAGCTGTAGACCCAGGAGGTTACCACAGCAAGGTCAGACACTGAAGAGGGTTATTACATTACAATTAGGCCCTGGCCAAACAGTAGGGAGTGGCGTTCGACTTTACGAGTCTGCTAGTAATATGGGCCTGTTTGCTGATGTTATCACACAGAGCTCTGGGAGGGTTTGGACAGTCCCTTGAGGTGTTTGCTGCTGTTTTAATCATGCACTTACTAGATTTCTAAATGTAAAATGGCCAGCTCTCTTTGAAGTCCTCATAAAACCTCATAGAAGAACAATAGATGAGATACCGGGTTTACCTTTATCGATGGGATATCAGGTTTGCTTTTCTGGCAAATCTCCTATAATAACATCCTACCTCATACCTGTCTTGCAGCAAAAACATGCTTTTCATTTTAAAACATTATTTGTACAATCATTAATCTGACCTACTAAAGGTTTTAATGTTGTTCAGAGAACAGACTATTGCGTTACTACTGGCATTAAACACACACACGTACCTGAAGACCACAGACAGGGTCAAAAGTAAAAGCAGTGTGAACTGTCTGGATCATATGACCTTCACAGAAAGGGCACAAAGGAGCTGGAGTGAGTCCAAACCAGATGATCTCCACCTGGAGTCTGCAGAGATGCATGAGTTGTGGGAGATTTACATCTAGAACCGTATCCTACTTACAGTATATTTGAAAGATTTGGGCATACATTTTTATAGATGTACTTGTATGTTAAACCTAAATATAACATACACAGCTACTCCTGCTTTAAAGGGAACCCCGTGTATTAAGACTTGTATGGCTTAATATAACATAAATTATGTCTCTTACTGAAATATGTAGTAGAAAACCCATTAAAGATTTACGTTATTTAAAAAATCCATTCAATTACATATTTGGTCAATGGGGGGTGCCATTTTGTTTAGGTGCACACTGCATTCTACGTCGATGACATCAAATGGTTGCACTCGGTGACATACTGACGCTACCATGTTGCTATTTTTAACGCAACACAAGTTGGAATATGCCACAATTTTCAGTCGATGGGCCACAAGAGAAGCGATGCAAGTCTTCACTGCTTTCCTAGCGTTAAGAGGAGAAAAGAATGGGAATATGTGAAGAATGTGGACGAATAAAACTTCCTAAAGAACCGCATCTTTGTTCTCTCCAATTTAGCCCTGATGCCTTTTTCATCTGTATACTTTGGGGCAACAGTAATCTAGTAAGGCATACAAGTCTTACTCCCATGGGTTACTTTTAAAACTCGATCAGCCTTTTCAGTTTGAGCCAGAGTGCAAAATTAGGATGAAATCATCGAAGACGTGCAATGTCTCTGTGGCTATTCGAACTACTGTTGTATGATTGACGTGTAAAAATCGTCTGATATGTCACCTAAATTGCATTACACAAGGTAAAACATGCTGAGAAGATGCTACTGTTTTATGTTATCACAGATATCCTGTGCAACACAGCACACACAAGCTTTGAGGAAGTCTGTCTCAATCGAGATGTGTTATGGGCTGCCGAGAGCAACCATTTTACGTCATCGACGTAGAATGCACTGTGCACCTAAACAAAATGGCGCCCCCATTGTCCAAAATATGTCATGGATTTTTAAAATAACATAAATCTTTCATGGGTTTTCTACTACATATTTCAGTAAAAGACATCATTTACGTTATATTAAGCCACGCAAGTCTTAATACCCGGGGTTCTCTTTATAATATTGTGTGAATTATAGGATACAAAAGATCTATTAGTGACATGGTTGCAGAGGTTTGCTTAAATGCAAATAATCATTTTTTTTTTTTTTCCATAGCTTGACTGCCTGCGTAGTTTTTGCTGCTTGTTAGATCCATCAGTGGTGGCTCGTGGGTTTTAAAATAGAGGAGGCACACTAAATTATATTGGTCTGGGGATCCCCTGCTGATTATTATTATTAGCCTATTATTATCTTAACTGCTTTATATAAAAGAAAATGACATATACAGCAAGATAATACAAACATAATTTCACTTGAAGCAAACATCCATCCCGCCTTAAATGTTTTTGTTAAAAGAGCACGTTGTGCATTTAGTGAAGCTGGCTGCTGTAGCCTATATTTGCAACTTATGCGTGGAGTCTTCGTTCATTTGTAATTTGTAGACTGTTTGAATGATAGCTTGGTAAATTTGTTGGCGATCAAATATTCAATTCAATGCTACTCTACATAAATAGATACTTGATCCATTATCAGTGCAGCAGTTGCAGTTCAAACAAATTTCACGTTATTCACATAATTTGTCTCTACAATGATAGGTTGATATACCAAGGGAGGCTAGCCTCCCTGGCGATGTATCTTTTCTCAACTCTCCTAATTGCTAAATGTAAAACACTTGATGGTGATTGGCTAATTTTTTACCAACTGAGGCACAAGACGAGCTCAGCTCATGTGCCTCCCCCTCCTCTCCCCGTAGCGGTTGTAATGACATTGGTATAATCGGCAAGTTCGTGAAAGAACAGCGTTGCTTTTGAATTCAATAACATGTTATGGTGTTACAGCGGTAAAATTACAAACAAAAAAATACACATTCTGAGACATGAAATGAAACGAATAACTGGAAATTTTATTAACATTAAATTATCATTTCTCCCATTTTCTCCTCAAAATTCTAGGCTGTACCTCCCTTGCCTCCCCTAACGAGCCGCCACTGAGATCCAAGTATATAGGTTAATTATGTTATGTGGGTGGGTTGGAAGAATTTGTCATGGAGCCAAAAAAAAAGTTGAGGAACATGTTTTCAGTCACTGGGTTTAGAGACAAGCTCCTCTGAAACACAGGAACGGAAATATATTTTGGACCACACAAATGCAAAAGACACTGCAGGCCAACAAAGAAGAGGTTCTCATCATGAAGACATGCCTGAACATGCCCGTATCTGTGAGAGTCTTGAGCTTGCTGTCTCAGTGAAAAGACTGAGCTTTCCTTGACCTCGGGTTTGTTTTCAGCAATAATTAGACTCTCAAATTCAACCCATAATAAATGTTCCACCCGGATTACATCAGCATTCCAGTGGGCAAATGGCAAACAGCCATTTAAATCAGTTTCATGGTGAACGACAAGGTCCGTTTTAAGGGCTGGCTATGATTTAACCTCAGTGACTGCCATGCAACATTCACCACGCTTTTCACTACACAGGGACGAGACAACCACGCATGAGTGTTTGTGTTTGTTCATGATACTGTTCCTCCGAGCTGCCAGATCAGCCCTCCAGAGGGTCCCATGGCATACAAATTAGCCTTTTATTGCAGCTGTTGACTGAAATGCACCTCAAAAGAGCCGCAGAGGTTAAAATCCAAACTATAGTGAAGTCTGAACAAGCACAGCAGTTACAAAATGCCATGGTGGCTGGAGAATGAGGATGAGAAAGTGAGAAACCACAAAAATCATTAGCATACCATCGTCTCTACCACCTTATTAACATTATGCATCTGTCTTCCCCCGACGCTCTCCTCCGATCAGGGCAGGCTGCTTGAATCCTACACATAAAGATAAATGCTCTCTGGAAAGAGGCTGGAAAAGTTTCAAGGCACCAAATGCATTCAAATGCCTGCCTGGGTTCAACTTTCTAATTCAACATTATCTCAAGGTTAATAGCCCTGACACACAAAAGCACTTAATAACCCAATAAAACAGCACTACATCATTAAACCTCCCTCACAGCACTGCCGCTGCGCTGGGGACGGGGACCACAACAACGGCCGTAATAATCTCAGAGACTCTAATTCACAGCTAGATTTAGTCTATAATTCATGAAACCATATGCTTGTGTTTTGGATGGACTCAGAGAGCTGAGCGCAATTCAATGTCATCTCTCAGAGCAGACTCACCTTCAGGCAATAAGCCACGATGTAATCATAATTTGTGTGGAATAAAAGTTGGTGTTTTACTGCCAGTAGTGGTCATTTGAGCTTGAAACTGCAGCGAATTGTATGTATGGGCACATTTTTGCCAAAGTTTGTAACATTGAAATTGAGAAGATCTCTGAAACTCTTCTTTGATCTCAATTTAACCTCATTCCTGTCTAGGAGCAACAATCGAGCTGTGCTATCCAGACGAGATACTTCTTTACTGCTTGTGTGCAGGATAAGATGATGAAAAAAAGAAGAAGAAGAAAAAAAGAAATATAACTGATATAACTCCATCAAGTCTCTTGTGTAATGAAAGCGCTTCTTCTGAATCAAATGTTGGTTCCCTTTACTCCCCTCACAGTAATTACACACATCCAGAAAAAGACAAATGATGAAAAGTCTCAAGAAATTGTGTCAATTTTATTTTTTGACATCCACAGTTCCTTTGTTATTGTGTACAAGGTCTAAATGAGTTGCCTGGAGCTCTGTTTATATTAGTTTTCTGTATCTCAGCAAGAAAAATATTATTTTATTGTAAGTTTTAATAAACCCCTTTGGATGGAGAACATCTACAACAAAACATCTGTTTATTTCAAGTTAATCTAATCAAAATTAGCATCAAATGTTTGGCCCCACAATTAGAGCTCAACATGAGCTCAACAGTTACATAATATGCCATCTAAGCAAAAAGACAAAATTTAATTTTTTTTTTTTTTTTTTTTTTTACCTCGGAGCCTACCAAATCCTATGCTCACACAATCGCCACAAACGGCTGCACGCCTCCCACAACAGGGTGGCAGAAGACCGTCAGGGGTGTGAAGTTAGTTTGCCTGCTGGGCTTTTCTCCTCATCAGTAACAGCAGGGTATGAAAACCTGGAGTGGAAAGTCCCTCCGAGCCCAGCCCAAAAAAATGGCCTGTAATCTGTGAGGTGTAAGGCCTGGCACTACAGCGAGGTTCATACGGGGCCTCCTTACACCGCCTGACCTCACTGTGTGCGTGCATGTGTGTGTTTACTGTGTGAGGGAAGCAGATCTGACGAGTTTATACACAGTTTACTCTGTGTTTGGGTTTCCAGGGAATTACAAGTCAGTAATGGCTTCTTATGAGGCCAGATTACTGTGTCGCATTTGGACCGAGTTTGGATTGGACTGATTTATGTTGGGCTTGATCTGAAAAAGATTATTCCTTATTTTCTTTGTGTTTTTGATGAAACAAGCAACATCTGTTTGAAATCTATGCATGTACAAGGTGACACTGAACAAGGGTCCTTAAAACAAGCACACACATCTGCTTTCCTTCCTGCTTTCAAGAATAACAGAGGAAATATGTACAGATAAGACATGAATTATGAACATAATACATGATAAACTGCCACATCCTGCAGAAGAAACACAGCCTCCCTTCAGTTTAATTTCAAACCCATCTCCCACTGCACTCAAAGAGCTTCTCTTGCTTTTTTGTTGTATTTTCTCTTCAGCCCATTTCATTTTTGTTCTGATGTTTATTGACCCATGACCGCAACACAAATACTGCGGTAGAGTGATGGAAGGATGAAGATGAGAGAGAACACAGGACAGAGACAGGAGGGAATTACTGATGGCATGAATCTGGAGAGTCTTGGGCTTCACCACAGGAGCTCAGCCTGCAATTTCATCCATGGCCAAACCAGAAGACGACCAACCCAGTCTGGTCCTGTGTAGCCAAAGGATCACAGCACCTACATCTGTCTCAGACCCGCTGTCTGTTCATGCTGACTGCAATTGTCAGGACCAATCTGATCACTGAACTTGCCTAAGTTTGCAAGGGTAATAGCAGAAAATCTCTGCAAGATTGTCAGACTGTCAGACTTAGACTAAGCTTGTTTAGCTAGTTACTAGCTTAAATGACCAGTTGAAACCGTTTTTTTGCTGCTCAGTCCTTTTGGAAACAAGAGGGTGTGCTTACATGAAGATACTTTTGAGAAAGAACTCAAACTGCATTAGCCACTGCAGTTTCCAGTGTGAGCCTACTACTGTTGAATGATCTATTTTAGATAAAACCTACTAAATTGTTCATGAAAACACTATAGTTTAGTGGTGGATTCAGACTGGACCAGATACTCTGGCTAGCAAAATTACTTTCCTGCTGGTTTTAACATGGGTACACTGGTTAAGCTGGTCTAACAGCATTAAAGGGTTAGTTCACCCAAAAATGAATATTCTGTAATTTATTACTTACCCTCATGTCGTTCCACACCCATAAGATCTTTGTTCATCTTCGGAACACAAAGTAAGATATTTCAGTTGAAATCCGATGGCTCAGTGAGGCCTTCATAGGGAGCAATGACATTTCCTCTCTCAAGATCCATAAAAGTACTAAAAACATATTTAAATCAGTTTATGTGAGTACAGTGGTTCAATATTAATATTATAAAGTGACGAGAATATTTTTGGTGTGCCAAAAAAAAATAAAAATAACGACTTATATAGTGATGGCTGATTTCAAAACACTGCTTCAGGAAGCTTCGGAGATGAATCAGTGTATCGAATCTGCTGTTCGGAGCGCCAAAGTCACGTGATTTCAGCCGTTGGCAGTTTTTCACACGTGATCTGAATCATGATTCGATACACTGATTCATAATTTTCATTTTTGGGTGAACTAACCCTTTAAACTAGTTCCATCTTGGAATTTAATCAGTCTGGTCTGTTTTTATTTTCAGTAGAGTTGAAATGGTTCTGTTGAAGAGTCACACCCTGTCATCACATGTTCAACCTAAAAAAGATGGTGTCACGGACCACAATAAGCCACGTGAAGCATATCTTTCCCCGACACAACTGCAACACACTACCATCCTTCCTGATTGGATTGGGTTTGCTTACAGTGTTTCTCATATCTGCTTAATGACAGTTAATATTTTAGAACTGCTCCATGCTGGGCAGTGTTGCATTACCAGTCATATATATCCAGACAAATGTACCGCAGTGCCTTTGACCATCAGCAGCTCTCGACTGGACTGGAGCCAGACACCCCCCATCCCGCCGGCTCTAACCCAACATGAGCTGACCTCAACTGAACCGCTACTGCTGCTGAAACTGAAGCACAGCACTGAAACAGAGTTCATTAGTGCTTCTCGCTCTTATCCTGCTCAGCTCAGGAACACAACCACCCTGCAGCATGAAAAAAAAAACTGAATACACACAGCAAGTCGTCCTCTCCATGTCTGAGAGATCAGAAAGGTGTAAGGTGTCTGATGTCTGAGACACGTCTGGGCCACAAAACTAAATGAAAGGAAGTTCCGTGCTTGTTTTCCAACCCATTACATAGAACACCCACTCAACTCTTGGGGAAAAAGGAGGTGTGACAGACAGGAAGGAGTTCTGCCAAATAGGGACAGCCAAGATGCCTGTATATGATGCCTGGCAGTGACCTGAACAAGGGCCATTTAGAAACCTGTCTCCACTTAATATGCATCAGTTTGCAGTGCTCATGAAAAATAGATTAGATATGTGAGACAAAGAGAGAGACCTGTAGAAGATGGTGGCATACGGACAGATGGAAGAAAGTAAGAGTCAAAGAATGAAAGATATTAAAGGAGCAGGAAATGAAAGGAGCTAATGGCTGAATTGCAGGTTGGTCTTTAATTACAGTCCTCTGGTGGGATGCTCAGCAGACACCAGGAGGTTCTTCAGCTCTTTTCTGCAGCTCCTCTGGGAGAAAGCCCTGACAGGACATTCCACCACAGAAGGGGCTATATCTCACCAAACAGCTCATCAGCCCAGCCCACAAAACCAATAATGGACACCAGAGAGGACAGCGTCCAGAGGAAGGAGCTCTGCTCATCACAATATCACACACTTTTTGCTTCATTAACACTACACGCTGTTATCTTCCAGGACCATTTTAATCGACCAGTTTAATTCTGAGGATTCCTGTATCCTCTCTTTATTAGGGGTGGGCGATATGCTGGTAGACACAAAAACAAACAAACAAAAAAAAAACTAGAAATTTGTCAACCAGTAGAGATTTCTGATTATAGGCTCTATCTCGGCTATGAAAGCTTATGTGGCATCATGAATGCTTATCATTTGAATGTGTTTTTAAGCCTTGAAGTTTAAAACCAAATGATTTTAAACCCTTCACACGCAATAAGCAGTGGAAGAGAAATTATTTCGGTATATTAACACACTGTCTGAGAGACAGTTTCTGAGTGCACATACCTGAAACACTCACACACATACAGCCACTGCTTATAGAGTACGTGAGTACTGAACTGATTATTTTTTAGACTTATTCAGCTTGAACACTCAAATTCACACACTTATGTGTCAAAATGCCATCTTTGCGAGTATCCTCGTAAACACAGTCATGTCTTAACCAGTGGTGGACAGTATTTCTACTTCATTACTTTACAAGTACATTTTTCAAGTATCTGAGTATTTTAATTTTGTGAAATTTTTATTTCACTACATTACAAAGCTTAAAATTGTACTTTTTACTCCACTACATTCCATAAAAACATTGCATTCCTCATTATTTAGAACTTTACAATTTGACACCCCATCTGAAACGCAATAGCGATGTCCGATCTGTGAACGAGTTGTTTCTTTCGATCTGAACCTGTTGAATTGGTTCACAAATAACCCTGAACTCTTGTTCTTGAGTCAACAACTCACTGATTCAACAATCCGGTCAAAATGGGCCAAGAACAGGGATATAACTGGATATAAGTTATTTGTGAACTAAATCTGCTGTAAAAGGGCAAGCTGTTCAGGCCCACTGAAATGTTTAAATGTGGATATGCCTGCATTTGTGTGTCACCGTCTGTATGGGGTAGAAGATTTTAGTTAAAATTATGTAAATTAATGCATCTTCCCCAGTGCTGTAGCATTTTCAAATGATATAAAACTACAGGTAGTTTGTTTGCATATCTTTCTTCAGAGATTTAAACAGCAACTGAAAAACATTCTTGAGTAAAAGCACAGATACCTTACAGTGAAAATTACTCCATTACAAGATACAAGTCACCAATTCCTATACAACTTGAGTAAAAATCTTACCCCCAGTTTCACATTCACAGACAAGGCTTAAGCCTAGTTTGAGACTAAAAAGCATGTTTGAGCTGTTTTAACTGAAAGCAACTTGCACTGACGTATTTTAAAATATGTTGTAATGTTTTGTCTCAAGATGCACACCAGTAGTGTTTTCTTTTTTGTTTTTCCTAAGGCATGTTTATAAAAGCTACTTGTCCTAATTGAACTAATGCCTAGTTCTGGCTTAATCTAAGCCCAGTCTGTGAAACAAGGCTTATGATCTGATTTTAACAGTACTTAAGTATTTTAGGCTCAAAGATGCAGTAGTCCTCAACACCTAAGAGACATGCTAGTGAAAAAACAAAAAAACAGTTGATTTGTGAGGAGAGCAATCAGGTCTATTTTCTAAAATCACAATAAAACTGAACGCTTCAAAATTGCAATAAATCAAGGTTGACACAACAGCCTCTTAAACACTCATGTCTCAGTTAAGCTCGAGTGCTCAAAAAGGTAATAAGTGAACCAATATCCTTCAAAAAGATTTTTATCTAATTTTAACAGATAAATACAATAATGTTAAGTAAAATGAAATAGTCAGTTTACTTGCACTGGATGTGCTTGTTGAATGGCCATTCAATAGAAAAAGACTTTTAAACTCTTTCATCCAATTGCTGAGGACGGTAACCACCAAACCCGGAAACACAGTCAGCATGTACATTAGGGCTGCATACTTACTCTGTACTTGCACACAGCATGTTAACATCATGCCTCTTCACACGCACTTTTTGAGCATTTATTAACTCTGTTAAATATAATCCATTGATCAAAAAAGAAAAATAATAAGACTTTGGATGAATATTTTCTGTTAGAAAATTATATTCTATATTAGAATAGTCTATAAGACATTAGAGGAATATCATACAAATGAAATGATTAGTTCACTTTAAAATTAAAATTACCCCATGATTTACTTACCCTCAAGCCATCCTAGGTGTATATGTCTTTCTTCTTTCAGACAAATACAATCAGAGTTATATTAATAATCGCCCTGATGCTCCCAAGCTTTATAATGACAGTGCACGGAAACCACCTGTTTGAAGCTCAGTGCATCCATCTTTCATAATCTTTCTGAAGCAAAGCAATGTGTTTGTGTAAGAAAGATATCCATATATTTCACTTTATAAAGTAAAATAAATAGCTTGCGGCTAAATGGCCATTCGGATTCTACTTCCATCTAAAACGTAGACGTACGTGACGTACTACTGATATTTTTCTTAAACAAATGCATTGCTTTGCTTCAGAAGGCCTTTATTAACCCTCCAGAGCTGTGTGGAGTATGTTTATGATGGATGGATGGATGGATGGATGGATGGATGGATGGATGGATGGATGGATGGATGGATGGATGGATGGATGGATGGATGGATGGATGGATGGATGGATGGATGGATGGATGGATGGATGGATGGATGGATGGATGGATGGATGGATGGATGGATGGATGGATGGATGGATGGATGGATGGATGGACTTTTTTTAACTTCAAACAGGTGGTTTCTGTGCACTGCTTGGAAACCTCAAGGTGATTATTAATATAACTCTGATTGTATTTGTCTGAAAGAAGAAAGTCATATACACCTAGGATGGCTTGAGGGTGAGTAAATCATGGGGTAATTTTCTTTTTAAAGTGAACTAAGCCTTGAAGCTCTAGACTGTCTTTCTTGAAAAAAAAATTCAGATAAGATACTCAAACAGATCAATGTTTTGAAAGTCACAGTTATACTTTTCAGTGAAATCAACCTACAAATGATTGAAAGTGACTCCACTTATTAAGTAACTGGGATTCAAGAAAGTATTTTAATGAAAAAAGGACCCATCAGCTGTAAGAGCAAAAAACAGACTGGGAAGGTATGGGCATGTTTTAAAAAAATATATATTTTCATTAATCAAGATGCAAATGTAGTAGGAGAAACAATCTTTTCGCATAAACCATTCAAACATATGCACAAGAGTATCACAAACAGGTACAAAACCTTTGAAAGGCACAGAGAGGATGCTGCTCTCTGTTTCTCTGTTGTTTCTGTGTCATTGAGCGATGCGTGTAATTGGTTTTGATCGCTTTCATCACGCCAAACTTCCTCCTGCTAGTTTCACTCATCTCTTGCACTGAGTTCCTGATTTAAAACACAGCCCACTCATGATGACTGTTCACTCCAGGCTTTGTTTGTTGCCTTCACCCAAAGAAACTAACAAATTGTTTTGTTTACATGCTGCTGTAGTTTGTCACAGCAGTGCAAAAAGAATATAGACTATAAAACATCCTAAGCAAACATTGTTAGAGAAGGTGTTACAAAAAAAAAAAAATACTAGTTCAGTTTTTCTGCAAAAAATAAATAAATAAATACATAAATAAAATAAATACTACTACTACTACTACTACTACTACTACTACTACTACTACTACTAATAATAATAATAATAATAACAATAATAATAATAATAATTTAATGTCACTTACTGTTTTGTGTGTGTGTGTGTGTGTGTGTGTGTGTGTGTGTGTGTGTGTGTGTGTGTGTGTGTGTGTGTGTGTGTGTGTGTGTGTGTGTGTGTGTGTGTGTGTGTGTGTGTGTGTGTGTGTGTGTGTGTGTACATCACCGAACAACACTGCAAAAATTATTTCTTGAACATGCCCCCCGTCCTCTATTGGTCAGACAAACAGATAGATTGGCCCCAAACTCACACCACTGGCTGAGCTAATGTTGTCAATGTCAAGCATTTTAACATCAAAACAATGACACACTTCACCTGTGCATAAGGTAGATGCATGTCTGTGTTATGAAATATAAGGACGTTTCATGAGTCCATATTTAAAATAGCTTTAAAAACATACTAAACAAAGAGAGAGAGAGAGAGAGAGAGAGAGAGAGAGAGAGAGAGAGAGAGATCCACAGCCTCCAGGCAGGGCATCTGCTGCTCATTTCAGAAACTCTATCAGATAATGAAACGTCTCATGTAAAGGCCAAGGGCTGGTGAAACAGACACCGGCGCCCATATCGCTTCCACTGCAGAGCGGACGGGCTCCAGACACTGGCTCTGAATGGCCTATGTGGGAGCAGGGGGCCAATTCAGACTCATTGTTGAGACCAGGATGGGGCGGCTTCCAATCCGCTCCATTAAACCGGACACCGAGAACCAGAGCCTAGCACAACATCTGTCAGGCAAGTCCAGCCAAATCAGTTGTACTCCTGTTACAGCCATGACCAGGAGAAGCTCAAACTCACTGCTGTTGCCCTGATGCACAGATAGAGTTTCTTCCATCGTGCAGCAGGAATTGAGATTTCACTCCAAAACTAGGCCCTTCCTGTTTTACTAGATTAATGATATTGGATTATGTTGAGATGATCTGCATCAGCTGATTACTGCATCTACTTGGCCGAATGACAAAAGTGTTATGTCTCAGTTAATAAAATCTACCAACAGTTGTCAATGTATAACAAACAATTCATAATTATTGTAGTATTTTTTGAGTATATTGTGTGATAAATTTAATTTCATCATTTAATTCATTCATTAATTTCATGTCCATCTCATTTGCTATGAATATGTGTTTTATCACTGTTAGCCAATAGAAAACCCATATTGGTTCACTGCAACTAGTCTGTGAAAGAAGCATAAGATCATAACTATCCTAGTGTGCTCAGATCCTATTACAAAAAACTTACTTAGTCATGTGTGCACACTGTGAAACTGCAAGACAGTGTATGAGCAGAGGGGGGAGAGAGATTGTACACGTAGGTAACGTAAACCAAATACCCATCTCCTCGACCACATCAGTACAAGTACAACCACAGACTCATCCTGCATGGTATCTGTTGACTCTGTGAAAAATCAGCTGTGTCGTTTCTGTCTTGATGAGTTTGTGTGAAACAGAATCATACCTACAGCACACAGTAGGAAAGAAAATGATTCTGCATTAATTGTGTGAAAGACAGACCAGAAATAGTCATTAAAGTCAGCATGAAATCAAAATTGACATTTTTTTTTCTTGAATATTGCAATATTTATTATAAATGATTTATCTGTGCACTTCATTATTATTATTATTATTATTATTATTATTATTATTATTATTATTATTATTATTAGTAGTAGTAGTAGTAGTAGTAGTAGTAGTAGTAGTAGTAGTAGTAGTAGTAGTAGTAGCTCATGTACTCCAGTAATCTTTAATCAAAAACATCCCCTCCCTATTACAGCGACATCTCTTCTCTGATCTCTTCTCTACCCTACATTTTTTTATGGTCCCAGAAGCAGTCGGATATATGACACAATAAAGAAGAAAATATTAGTGCAACTTCCACTGCACACCAGCTTTAAATAGATGCAGTGTGACGGGTATTAGTTCTTAGTGTGCACTTGGTTTTATGGGTGACCAAAAGATTTAGTAAACAAACACTGAACGAGCTGCGTATGCGTTCTGGAGTCGAGCAGCTGAAGCTAAAGTCAAACTAGTCCTATATAGTGCCTCCAACGGGTGATACTACTGCTTAAACTGTGGAAACAAGTGTCTAAAATGTGCTGTTATGTTTAAAGGGACTTCAAAATGAGCAGATGATTCACAGCCATACAACTGAGATGAAGATAAATGGCCTCTTTGATCTCAGCTAATTAAGATCTGGGCCTACAGGAGGGAGACGTCCATGTCCAATCTAAATGTCAAGCCGGACCCAGAGGAGCCTCTTTAACTTCATCAGAGAGGGCTCAAGTGACCATTGCTGAGTATCTATGTACCTCTACTGTATGATCGCTCCACAATAACAGGGTGTCACATTCATAGACGCAGGCAAGTGGAATTAAACACCTCGTTCATTTTAATGAAGCACTCGGAGAGAATAAAGGTCATCTCTGTGCACCTTTGCTCCTGTTCACTTACTATAGCTCTGTTTCTCCCCCTCCCTCCCAACGTCTTTTACTTATTGAAAAAGTGGCTTAATGGTCTATCAAATGAGGCATGTAGGAATCTCAGGGCTTCATTAGACCTAATCCAGTGTATGTGTAGACTCAGTGCAGCTACACACAGACCAGAGCTGCTCTCTGTAGACATAAACAGGAAACTGTAGAAGTTACCTTGACCATCTGATCTGAGCTCAGTTGGGCTGCTTCTTTGAACTAAAACAATGTAGACATACTGTACTCTAACCTTCAGAACATAAAGCTTCTTCAGTTCACATAAACCATTAATGGACAGTAAATTGTAAAATGGGTAATTCAGCTTATAACAAGTAGGGCCCTATGAAATCGGTTTTATTTTATTCCCAAATACCATTTTAATTTTTCTGGATTCCATTTTTTTCTCCCCATTTTAATTTTTCTGGATTTCCGTACCCTTACATTTCTTGCGTACTGGCACTTCTCACATGTTGCCGCCTGTATTCTAACCATCCACACTGAAACATAGAATCAGCCTATTAATTAATTATATACATTGCACGTTCTGAGCTTTTATAAACACCCCCAGTCCCCCACTCTCACATCACTTCAAGGCCCGAATTACACTGATCACACTAAACAGTTTTATGTTAAAGCAAATAATAAATAGCTTTTAAAATGAGGGTGGTTCAGCCCTGGTGTAAGTTGAGCTTTACTCTTATTGTCTTGAAATATCATTCATTCCATCCTATTTCAAGGTCCATTTATGATTCAGACACCAGATCTGATAGAAAAATGAATTCTGTTCTCAGATGGGGACCATTACCTCAGTAAAGCCTCACGTGTCACATGCAAATGAAATATGAGTGCTGTTTGTGATTGAGTTAATTACTGACTGAGAGGCTTTATGAAGTTGAGCTCAATATGCCTCATCAGCATCCTGTAATCTGTGTTCAACCACGGGATCCGACCACCATCAGGCTTTGGCGTGTGATTCACATCATCACGAGAGGTGTGACTCATGCGTGTAGGCAGGCTGTCTGAAAGCTTGTTTACAGCATTTCTCCCATCATTCACTGAGCCTCAGAGAGACGGCAAACGCTTTAAAGTTCAGGAGTGCAAACAGCCCTTTGCCTCTTCTCTGTGTAGGGGGTCACGCTTTGAAAACAAGCCACAGATTTCCTCAGATGGTGACAAGACACTAACAGAAAGAAGAAAGCAGATTGCCATTTCAGACATGACATGGACACAAAAATCTGCCTGATATAAAGGCCCCGATATACTTAAAACTAAGTTCTTTTTCATTCTTCGTTTAGGAGTAAAAGGAAGTTCAAAATGCGTGACCAGCGATATACTGTAATTGAACATCTGACGCCGCCCACACTACTGAGAGCAACGGTTAGATAAATATGTAAATACGTGCTGTACACTTTCTTCTCAGTAATAAAATAAACAAAAATGAGAAAACTGCAAGCAATTTTATAGAAAGCATAAGAAAAGCGTCTGATCATAACAACATTGGTATGTTAGGACAAGCTCTGCAAATTAGCACTCCAGTCACGTTACGTTTATTTATATAACACCTTATTCAAAAAATTGCTTAAAAGCAAGCAGCTTTACAGTATCAAACATGAACAGTGTCAGTGCCTAATTTCATCAGAAGCACAACTTCATTTTGTACTATAAAGCGGCTATCCAGTGTGTTCATGTTTTCACCCGTGGAGCTCTTACCTCAACAAACTCTACAGGTGAAATTAGTCAGAGAACAGTTCCATGCAAATGAAGGTGGCGCCTCGGCGCACACCTCCTATTACGTTATCGTCACGGACCAATGGTAGTACGAAGGTGTTTTGCAGCTGGAGAGAACTTTTCCCGAAAGTTCACATTGGCAAGCCGTTTGATTTTTTCGTAATGACATCATATCAGTTCGTTCTTTGATTTCGTCTGAAGTATATCAGGGCCTTTAGTCTCAGGCATTTGTGGATTTGCTGATTACAGGGACTCCATATCAAGAAAAATGAGAGCAGATACAGTGCACAGCATAAATGAGTACACCCCCTCTGAACAAATACAAAAGATGTATTTTCTTTATGATCACTAATACAATTCATGCAAAGATGGCAAAACTAAATGTATTAAACAAATACATAGTAAAAAACTGAGAAATGTATATATGTGTCATTAATAGCCATAAAATAAGCAAATTAGCCAATTTTGTTTAAAATAAGGACTGCAGAAATGAGTACACCCTAGATTTAATTCAACAAATATATAATATTCTAGTACTTAGTATGCCCTCCATAATTTTGAATATACTACTCTGACACTTTTATGGCACGGAGTGTACAAGTTCATGACAAATTGTCACATCTGTCCTGTTTAACTCCTGGATGATGAGCTCCTTAAATGCCTTGATCTTTAATGGGGAGTGTTGCTCAACTCGTCTCTACAGAGTCCCCCACAGGCGCTCAAGAATGTTAAGATTGAGTGCAATACATGTCCACAGAAGGTTTTTCTGCTTGGAAGAATGTATATCCTCATTGTCAGGTTGAAAAAAAACCCAGCAATGCAGAGAATGAGGAAAGGGTAACATCTTCTGTTTCAAGTTTGTGTATTAAATTACACAGTGGTGTGGGAATTCATGACAGCATTGATAAAGCACAACTCCCTCACACCTTCAGCACTCATACATCCCTATATAAGAGCTTTGCTACCACTAAACTTTACTGTGGGAACCAGGCATTTCTCACTGTACTCCTCCTCTAGCAACACCATAACATTTTGGATGCTGTTAGATCCAAAATGATTGATCTGGTCTCATGAGACCAGAGTATTGATTCCCAGAATCTATATTTTGTAAATATGGACTTTGGAAATGGCTAACTGACTTTATTGTGCTTTGGCTACAGTAGGTAGTTCCAGTGAGAACAACAACCATGCATGTCATTTCTGCAGGCTGCATCTTACTCTGTGAGATAAACAGACACTCTTCTCATAGCTTTTGCTGGCTGAGAGACACTCCCTTGGTATTTCTCCTGCTACTTGTCAAGTAAAAAATCCCTCATCACTAAATGAAAGCTTAGAATGGAGGCCTGATTATTTCAGGGGCCTTGTCACAAGTCCATTGTTTTTGTATTTCTGTGTTACTTTTGCTATATTTTCACATTTGGTAATCCTCTTGTACCACTGTCCTCTTTTGTGCTAAGAAATAATTCTCCTGACAGTTCTATCCCAAGTGGTTTCATTGTTGTCAGCATTAAGTCTGAGAATGATTCAGTGGGCTATATAACACTTAATTGTCAAGAAATTACTTCTCTTTAAATGTTTCGGTTCAACATGCTTACCTGTTGATCAAACATTGCCTTAAACGTACACCAGAAAAATTTCTTTTGTTTTATTTAGTAACTTTTAGGAGGGTGTATTTATTTTTGCTACACAACATTGTATCACCTTGATAAGAAAATCTTATTTTCCTGAATAATTTTGACATGCTTTTTTGGTAATTGATTCAGACTTGCTGGTACATTATATCTCAAAGTAATTGAGTAATTGCTGACTTTCAGAAGTTTCAGAGCAGGTGTAATCATTTATTCTGTTCACTGTACATACGCAGAGGCTTTAAACTTTCTGAATGCAGATCACAGCACAGTTACTGCTAAAGGCCTGTGAAACCATTTCACATGAAAATAATGGGATGATCATGCAATAAGAGCCTGACAATCCATACAAGAGACTCTGTGTTTGACTTCCATTACTGTCTTGTGCAGTTTGAAGACAACGACCATGGTGGAGCGAGAAAGAGAGTTTTATGCTGATCCACAATCACACCATTGTCCATTTGCTTCTACATAGACTGCAAACAGAGAGTATAAATGACATATATTTGCCTAATATCCCTCACATCATTCTTTATGAATATCTGAGATTTGAATACTTGGTTAATCACATTAGTCCTGTACATTAAAAGAATATTTTGTATTGCACTTATGTTGAATTGAAAAGCTTTCAACTTAATTTTAGTGGGATGAAGTTTCCTATTCTGCAGGTTATTTTTAGTTTACAGGTGATATTCTTGGAGCCATCTGCATTGTGTAGTCTATCCTAAACAAATGTATAGTCTGTTTCCAACTGGTTCTGGCCAGATTCAACAATGTGGTCGAAGTTTTGGTTTTATGGAAAAATTGAAGAGTGAATTGAAGGAAAAAATGCTTTTTTAAAGGCTTTCCTGGATAAGAGTGAAATAGAAACTCTGTTCACACCATAATCCAAAGTGCCCAATTCCAATCTTCTGATCAAATCCATTTTTTTTTTTTTTTTCCTTTGGATAACCTTTTCAGTGGAGCCTTCAATGGGGGTGGGGGGTGGGGGGTGCAGTGTGCAGTACACATCACTGGCATTAATACAATTACAAAAAATGTCATTAGTATGGAAACAGGATCTGTTCCAGGGCTTTAGAAAACAGCTATAGAGGGTGACTAACTGGAACAGTCTTTGAAGTCACACGTTTCAGATCACAAAGCACCACAAGAAACAGACCCCCCAGAAGATCACTTGGGGATTCGGCCAAAGCAGCAGTGCTGACACACACATTAAAGGGATCATTCACTTGAAAATGATCATTCCGTCATCATTTACTCACCCTCATCATTCAAATCTTCCTTCAAAATATCTTCTTTTGTCTTTTACAGGAGAATTCATGAAAGGAAGGCATGAGGGTGAGTAAATGATGACAGAATGATCCGTTTCTTCAAATGCAATTTCAAATTAAAATGAGATTATTGGAGTACATTTTACAAGAAAATACTATGTCAGTCTTCCTAATTTAAAATTTAACATTAAATTAAATGTGTTACTTGGCATTTCTTTGTAATCATTTGATTTACTATTTGACTAAATTTACTAGCAATTTCTGAGTGGAAATTGTTTCAAAGTATATCCTACACCATTTTTTTGCAGCTTGTAGAAAACATTTCCTTTAGATTATACATAAATCAGTGTGTGGCAAAATGCAAAGAGAAGTTTGCTGCATTTTTCTCAGGCTATATTACTGAACTAATGAGGCAGATTGGTGTGATCTTAAAAGTTTCTACTCATCTGACTACATCTTAACCTTTCATATTGAGAGCTTAAAGCTCATAACTGGATCATCAAACATATTTACAGTAAGTCGTTTCTGCAACAATATTGAAAAGTCACAGAACAAGAACAAGATATGAAGCACTAAGTCTCTGAAATCTACTCAGTGTGCAGTAATGTGTTTCTTCACTGAGAGAATGAGCAGGTCCCTCCCTGTAAAAGCTGCGCTTTCTGGCATCGCCGCCTCTTAAATTACTCTTCCAAGCTCCTGCAGGAATTTAATAGCTACCTGTGGCTTAAATTCCAATCGCTACAGGGAGTCCTGACGGAGTGAGTATAACCTCACCCAACACACACACACACACACACACACACAAACACGCACAGACATCCTACCACAGCAGGAGAGAGATGGAGAGAGAACTGGTGAAAGACAGATATAGAGACAATAGACATTCATTAACAGTCATATAACAGAGGGGAGGGAGTTCTGTTTGATTATCACAAGAGACATCACTTGTGATTTCCATCATGTTTATGGTGTAGAGCGGCAGAGGTGGGTGATGCAGCAAACATTTCATGTTAAAACATGAAACTGGTCACTTGTCGATAAAAATGCCACTATCATGACTGTTCAAACAGGACAGAGTGCAGAGATCCTTGTAAAAGTAGATGCGTTTTACCACTGCAACCTGTCTCACTGTTTTTTTTTCTCTCACACATATGTGTTGTGAAGTCATCATGATCATGCTAAGTTAAACAAAGTTCCACCCCACTGTGCTGTGTCTAGGTTAACAGAAGAATTAAAGTGTAAAGTGCTCATATATAATTATAAACCACACATTTCTGCTATTAAATTCTGAAAAAGCAACTGAACTAAGCTTAACTTGTACTAAACCCAGAATATTTTTAAGCTAATTATAATAATCATAGACTAGCAATAAAATATAACACCACACATGCAATTACCTAGCAAAATTGCAACATACAGGTCCATTCAAAGGCAAACTATACTGTTGACTTGTTAGCAAGTTAACATAACACTGCGTTTTAGCAAAAACTCACTACATGCTAAGTACATTTAAGCAGCTGAATATAAGAAATATATATATATATATATATATATATATATATATATATATATATATATATATATATATATATATATATATATATTTTTTTTTTTTTTTTTAAATGTTATTAGAAAGACACCGATCAGAAATTAAATCTGATAAATCCCACATGAAATTCCTGACTACATGGATTCCTATTAAATTAATTGGATTTCGGCAGGCGAAAATTTGCAGAATAACGGTGAATGTGACCCCCACTTTAAGCATACACACTGACTCAAAGGCAAAAGAAATTAAGTAATTGCTGTGATCTGCCTGAACATTCAAGTTCTTATGCCCAACGAATGAACCACAGGACTCCTGTATGTGCATGCAAATGCAGGACCTGAGATTTTAAGACGTTGTTGAAGGGGGGAAAAAAAACAGTATCTAGATGAAATCGCGCACGCACATCAGTTTTTCCCCTGCGGCCATAGAGTAACAGTCAGTGGGTGGACCTTGTCTAGACTAAATTAAAATGACAATGTTTTTGCATATGCTTTCATTCCTTCACACTACACAAACATACTACTTGCATGGGGCTGAGCTCATATATAATTCCATGCATTCACAGCTACGGCCTATGGCACTACGTGATACTGAGTTAATCATTCATTACTATACCACAGAAAGAGAGAGAAACAAGAGAGGTGGTCCATTTCCGCTGGCAGGGCCTCTATAATCGTAGTTCTGTGATGATATAAATTGTGCCTAGTGTGCCAAAAACCCATCAACTACACCCAGTAGTTATGGGCTCCAATTCATAACCAGGGCACTAAGCTCTCATAACATCAGAACTGGCACAGAGTCCAACAGATCTCAGATTTAAGACTAGACTGGACAGTCTCACAACTAAACCATCTGGAAAGCTGTAAAAGAGCGCTGACTTCACACAGGCTTTGCATTAAGTCAGCTCAGACCACAGGGGTTCGCGAGGTGGGACGCATACAGCAGCAGATCCAGATGACTCTGAAACACTGATAAAGACTAGGGGCAACAACCGGCCTCTCCCAGGGAAAATGCAAATCCGTAAGGCGCTCTATAAACAGAGCAATAAATCAGCAGGATATTATCAAAGCTGTGCTGATGATCTGGGCTGTTATACACACTCACTCACAGACCCAATTATTCTCATCAAACAAGCGGCGTCACTTTCAAGTCAGCACACGGTAGCTTTTATGACGGATAAAGTAGTAAATGCATTTCTTATGAAGTATCCTATTAATTTCACCACTATTTCTTTGAACTTTCATGCTTTCCTGTGATATGGAATCAAGTTGATCATCTTTCAGATTTATTTCATCCAGCCCACAGTATGTGAACAGATCAGTAATGGAACAAGTTGAAGTAGGTGATGGAGTAGCTCGGAAAGGTTAAATCAATTAAAAACATGAATCACCCGTTTAGAGGACAGACCGGTCTTTTCATAAGATCAGTGGCTGCCCAGCTAACAAAAATATGTTCTAAGAATGTTTATCGTATGCATATTTGCCATGCTGTCCAAGGGGAGGGCTCCGAGTTAAGAATTTGGCCCGAACTTCGAGTACTCCCCCAGTCCTTGATGGGGATAGGAACCAGCCAAAGTGAGGCGTTGGGGTGTAGGGGGATGTTGCAAAACTGTCATGGGACAGAGGCTATATATTCAGGTCTCTACTCATGCTGATTGGTTGAATTCCCAGAACATGCTCCTCCCTAATTTTGTTAAATAAACTTCATTTTGAGAGAACCTTGCCAGAACATTAGCCAAAGTTCTGAGAATGTTCCCTGTTGCGTATGGGTGCATATCCTTTCTATCTACACTAGAGGTTTTACTCAGATGGTCATCAGGGTTTTGCATGAACAGTTGTCATGCACTACTATATCATTATGTGGGGGGAAAAGGCCTGTTTCTCCACTGACAGCCACTCAAAAGTAGCCTGATGAAATCATAAATATTTCATTACAGTTTAGTCGATGTTTAGTGCCTTCAGTGTGATACAGATGTATGTTTTTCCATGTCCACTGTAATGCACTCAGTCACATTGTGCTTACCATTGCGATTGGCAGAAAGCAACAACAGCGAGCAGCTGCCATAAAGATGAATGGGAATGCTAATGCATCGCTTTCTCCAGGTACATAAAACTAGGGTTGTGGAGAGAATAGCAAGAAGAACTGAGCTCCTGTGGGAGCCGAGGCAACATCACTGCCGTGGCAGTGGAAAGAATAGCCAGAAGAACTGAGCTCCTGCGGGAGCCGAGGCAACATCACCGGTGCGACAGTGGAGAGAATAGCCAGAAGAACTGAGCTCCTGTGGGAGCCGAGGCGACATCACTGCTGCGGCAGTGGAGAGAATAGCCAGAAGAACTGAGCTCCTGCGGGAGCCGAGGCAACATCACTGCTGCGGCAGTGGAGAGAATAGCCAGAAGAACTGAGCTCCTGCAGGAGCCAAGGCGACATCACTGCTGCGGTAGTGGAGAGAGTAGCCAGAAGAACTGAGCTCCTGCTCCTATTGAAATTATGGTACTAGTTGAGTCAGATATGGTGAACTTGCGGTTATGCGTTAGAGAACAAGCTGGAGCTGAAAACTTAGCTGATAAGTGTTCGTTGGGCTTCTTTAATGTGGAAGCAAATTGATTGGGTGTAGTTCTAATAAAGCTTCTGATGACCAGCGACCAAGTGTTTGAATCTGATTCTGGGAAAGGCCTTTTTGGGCAGCTGTGGTTGCTGCTCCTAAGCGGAACAAATGACTGGAAAAGTGGTTTGCTGGGATGCCGGATTGAATCAAGGTGGATCTAAGGTGTTTTTGGAACCAAACGTGTGACAGGGCGGTTGGAATCATCGACAAAGAGTGGGTCAGATGGAAATTTGGCCTGAGCATTTGAGTGTAAATAGGATGAAAGAGTTTGGTACGGCAGAACTGGTGCAGAGAGATTAAAAATATAGTTGAAATGGCATTTTTTCATTTATCTGTCTTTGTTTAATGAAGTTAGAGAATGTGTCGTCATCTGATAAGTCTGTAATTGTGTGATGAAACGTTGGGTTAAAGCTGGACATAATGGTAAGTTCTGAACATCTGAGAAAGCCAAAAAAGCCAGTATAAACGTTGCGTCAAGAGTGCAGGCTGTATTGGAGTAGTAGCCTTGTGGAGAGTGGAGATACATTTGGAGAGGATGTCTAGAGTTATGGGTTTCCTGGCATCTTGGCAGGTGGGCTGGGATCTTTGGATGCTTTTGATAAAAAGGGATGTTTGTGAATGGGTTATTTCAGAGGAGGGTGAGCCGAAAATACGTTTATGGAAAAAATGGATGCTGCATAGGTAACCCTTAATAGAGCCAGATTGGAGGTTCATCACGCTGTTTACATGAGATATAAATAAAGTAATGGGGAAATCGGAAAAAGGCAGGCTGAAAGAATGGCTGGGACTGAGGCCGATTGCGGAGGCAGTCTCACGCTCAGGCTGGCCCTTGGAACCTGGGGAGAAACAAGGAGGGTAGAAAAAGGAGAAACTGGGGAGGAAGATAAGGCATCTGGGCATGCGCCGCTAGCGGATACAGCCTCACACTTGGGCTGGCCCCTGGAGCCTGGGGAAACTCAAGGAGGGTAGAAAAAGGAGAAACTGGGGAGGAAGATAAGGCATCTGGGCATGCGCCGCTAGCGGAGGCAGCCTCACGCACGGGCTAGCCCCTGGAACCTGGAGAGAAACAAGGAGAATAGAAAAAGAGGAAAGCTGTGGAGGAGAATAAGGCATCTGGGCATGCGCCGCTAGCATAGGCAGCCTCACGCACGGGCCGGCCCCTGGTGCCTGGGGAAACACAAGGAGGGTAGAAAAAGGAGAAGCTGGGGAGGAAGATAAGGCATCTGGGCATGCGCCGCTAGCGGAGGCAGCCTCACGCTCGGGCTGGCCCCTGGAACCTGGGGAGAAACAAGGAGAGTAGAAAAAGAGGAAAGCTGTGGAGGAGAATAAGGCTTCTGGGCATGCGCCGCTAGCAGAGGCAGCCTCACACTCGGGCCGGCCCCTGGAGCCTGGGGAAACACAAGGAGGGTAGAAAAAGAGGGAAGCTGGGGAAGAAAATAAGGCATCTGGGCATGCGCCGCTAGCAGAGGCAGCCTCACGCTCAGGTCGGCCCCTGGAGCCTGGGGAAACACAAGGAAAAAGAAAAAGAGGGAAGCTGGGGAGGGGCCGAGAGGGGTGGGCATTGTTGAATGAGGTGCGGAGCAGGGGAAAGCCGCGGTGTGCGGCTAAGCGGAGGGAGGAAGAGAGTAGGGAATCTGGGACACGGCCCAGGCTTGCTGCTGCCGTGACCTGACAATTGTCTTCTAATGCTTGAATCAAAGACGCAAGAGAGATGTGAGATGAAAGAGTGGCCTTGCGGGATTATGTGCATCATGAAGTTTAAGTTGATTATTAAACTTTGTACATATTCTTATTTTTTCAGAAGAAGCCTAAAAACACTTTATAACCTGCATATATTCACCTCCAACACGTCAGTTTGATATTGTAATCGTTGTTTGATATTGAATGATCAAACAGCAAAGTACAGTCTGATTTAGATGATCGTTTGTTCTTTGACTGTTGCTGATTTGAGTCACATGCACCTTCTTTTAGTAAAGATCAAAAGAGTCTCACTTATGTAAAAAGACAACGAGATTTGCAAAATAAAAATGTGCACCTTGAATTTGTTCAGTTGAGGAGGTTGTATATTTTTACATATGAATGTATTACTATATGTTATATGTTGAATTCATATTTATAAAAAAAGCGCTGTAGACCGTGACGTCATATCACGACAATGTTCAAAGTAGTGAGACCTTGGCTTAAGATGAATGGTAAGAATTATTGGTAACACTTTATAATAACTGCACACTATGAAGCATTAGTTAAGCATTAGTTACTAGTTATTTCATCACTTATAAAGCATTAATATACATTAGTAAGTAGTTTATAAATACAGCTATAATTGCTTTATTCTTGATTTATAAGCATATCTATAATGTGTTTAATAATTGTATTTTCATACTTTATTAATAATCAATTTATCATTTTTAAATTAAGTATTACATTATTTACAAACCAGTTATTTAGGAGTTGTCAGTAGTTTATTTAGTAAGTGTAAGTAAATGATTAATAAACTATTTAAACATTCATTTATACATCTTATTATTTAGACACATAGTAATAGTTACTTAGTGTGTTAGTAAATGTTTTATTAACACATATTCCTACTGCAATTCATGATTAATTCAGGTAGTTATAAAACATTTAGAAGTAGTCAGTTAACTATTTTTGTGAGCTCATCTAAAGTGAGGACTATTTATGCTTTGTAAAGCTTTTATAAATGAGATTTAAAGGTTCAGTGATCTTCTGCACTGCTGTTCTCTAATGTTTTAAAGTTAGTACCGAGGTAGTTTTGACACTAGGAATATGTTAATAAAGCATTATTGATCTGCTGAGTAACTAATACTATATGTCTAAATAATAAGATGCATAAATGTACATTTAAATATTTTATTAATCATTTAATTACACTTCCTAAATGATCTTATGAACCACTGACAACTCCTAAATTACTGGTTTGTGAATAATGTAATACATAATTTAGAAATGACAAATTGATCATTACTAAAGTATGAAAATACAATTATTAAACTCATTATAGATATGCTTATAAATCAAGAACAAAGCATTTATAGCTGTATTTATAAATGGCTTACTAATGTCTATTAATATTTTATAAATGATGAATTAACTATTTACTAATGCTTAACTAATGCTTCATAGCGTGAGTTATTCTAAAGTGTTACCGAATTATTTAAAGGCATCAGTAAAAGAACGATTGTGTGTAAGAATTGTCCTACCAGTTTGTGCTGCTTCTCTTTACCAATAGTGAAGCTGTGGGTTGAAGTTAATTCAAAATGGAAATACATATAAGTTTAAGCGATTTTGTTAATAAATCGCAGGACAGTGATGACAATAAGTTCAGAGTTTCATAATGATTCTGTCCGTGACTGTGCGTGCGATCTGAATGTGATATACAACAAGTTACTGTTTGCGTGTTTAAACCACAAGGATGCCGGACGTTAGTTTAGAACGGCAAATTATTTATACAAAAACAGTTTTAAATGTGAATCCCCCTCGATCAACATTGATCCAGATGGCGTAACTGTGAAAATTCAATCAGAGACAAAAAAACGAAAAGGATTTAAACTGTGCTCTTGCTGGATTGAGCTGACGGGGTGGAGAGGACTGAATCTGCGCTGCTGCGCGGCTCTGGCTTGCTGAAGGCCTGCTGCGGTGGCCTGACACTGGAGGAAGGCCCGTTCCTTCGCGGAAAGAGGCGGCATTGCCCGAGACTCAAGCTTGGTGCTCCACTGCCTTGTTGTCCATTTCTCTATGGTAGGAATGATTGAATGGCCAGAGTAGGGAAATACACGGAAGGAGTTCGCGGATGTTTCGGCCGAGGTGACGAGGGTAGGCCTCCGCGTCTTGGCATGCAGGGACCCATTTGTTTGGGCTGACGCCCCAAGATAACGCTGTGGGATCGGTGGCACAGATTGTTCATCGGACACGAAGAGATCGATTTCGGACATGTTGGGAATGGGAACTTAGGGCAGGGCCAGATGCTGAAAAAACTGTTGAGGAATATGGGTGAGTCGACTGTGTTTATATATAGGCCTTCACTAATGCTGATTGGGTAGATATGTTTATTACTGATTGTTGACAGCTGGCTGAAATGACATGATGATTAGTCAGATTATTTGAGCTTTGCTCCTCCTGAATTTTGTTAATAAATCATCATAATGAGAATTTAATATTATCATTGGCACATATCGCACACCCCTACATCACACCTGCTTAGATAAAGACATCTGACCCAGACTCTGGTTCAGCAGTAACACTGAATGAACGCATCTGAAGGCCACATCACATCCTCACAATGACGCCACATAACTAATGTCAGTTGAAATGGTGATTATTGCTATGTACAGTCATTGACCAAAGGTGACGATGATGATGTAGACCATTTTATTTGATCAATGTCTTGCAGGCCTCCCTGATGACAATCATATTCAATTCATATTCACCTTGACCATCCTATATAGAAAACATACATTTGAAATCATCAGGCTGTTACAGGGCCTTGGGTTACGCCTATAGTCAAGGAACACATTTGCTTTAAGTCAGAAATACACTGATATAAATATTTGAAGAAATTTTGACAGAGTAGGTAAATCCTCTTTGACCACCCAGTCAGTGTCTAGAGCAACGCTGCTTTATTCATTCACACACACTTGAGGATGAAAGCATAAAAAAGACTTAAAAATGTTCTCTCAGCATGATTTCATAACTTACAGCCACACCACAAGTGGTCTAAAGTGAAGCACTTGTAAAGTCACCATCGGCAGGTCCTCAGATCTCCTCTCCATACTGGAGCAGCCGCACATCTCTGGGGAGCAGTTCTGTAAATACAGCCTTTATTCAACATGACCAGAACCGACTTTCAAAAAAACCTCTGAAAAATCCCCACAGCTCAGAAATTTAAACAAACATCAAACACATGTGTGTGCCAGCAGCATGACATGTGCCCTTATTTGACTTGTGCCTTGTGCAGCATTACACCAAAAAAGAGCAACTTGATTAAAAGTACTTATTAAATCAAGACTAAACATTCCCTGAATGCTTTCGTGTTCCTTTTGACCGGAAACCTACCGGATGGCAGCTTTTATTTGTGGGTGAGAGAGGTGTATGCAGCCAGATCTCAAGAATAACAGTGGTGCTCTTTTACTCTCTAAACCTCCTCATAGACTGACTGATCGCCCACCCAGGTAGACGGCGCAGGAACTGCCAGCCATGTTTATAAGCCAGGATTGGATTATGAGCCGTGTGTGTGAGCGGTGGGGTCTGTTCAGCTGTGTCTAATTAACATTTGCCTTTCAGTGAGAATGCAGAGTTATAACCTGTTCATAATAACAAGAGTTTATTATTACTAGTGCCTGAGGAGAGTGAAGTTCAGGTGCATCCTCCATAAACGGTTCAGCCTGCTAAAGATTTCAAATTCAAAGCTTGTACTGCATTCAGTGGCGTGGTGGATGGGCACGCATGGCATGCACTGGAGGAGGGCACGTGTTGGGGTGTCCCCCCGATAATGAGACGATGATCATGTATCGAGGATAGCCAGAGATATTGTCATCAAATATTGTCAATATTAAGAGGATTTGACATTTCCAATTAAAGTAGGCCTGTTACATTCTTCTAGTCTATTATTATTACTAGGTTAGGCTACTTTTATTATTAAATTAATATTATAATAAATTTGCCCTGCAATAATTCCATAGTGCATCACCACACAACTGATGTGCTGTGAGGATAATAAAAGATTAGGCTATTAGCACATCTTTGAAAATGTTTTAAACATTTTTTTAGGTCTATTATACAATGAATTATAGGCCTATAATTAAAATTATTAACAGTCTATAATATTTCCTAACACTGACTGCAGTCATCAATGAAAATTAAGAGCTACTTCAAGTACCGACTTTAAAAAAAAAACAAGCCGTTTAACACGAAATACTATTATTCTCGTTTGTTTCACTATATGTGTGGGCCACAAGAGAAGTAATGGAATAAATTAAGACAGTTATATACCGTTATCAGCATGTTATGTTGAAATTTGTCTCTGAGAGAATATGCTCAGTTAATGTCACTTTTTACTTTCACTTTGAATAGCCTACTGACCGAGGTTAAGCTTTTACTGGCATAACTCTTGCGCAAAGTTTGCACGCAGCTTCTTGCATGATATCCATTGGTGTCCATTCTTCGTACCTCACTCAATACATCAGAGATAATTTGACAGATGCCAGATCTTCTAATTGTGATAAATGAACTCTGGCTAATATGGTTCTTAAAACGAATTTATGGATTGGATTAAAACGTCTGGATTAAATTGTCTGAGATTACTGCGCGTTCATGTGTTCCTCGAAAAGGGCAGACCACGATCAGCAATGCAGCGATTGGCTGGCATCAAGACAGCAACATAGTGACATCATATAATTAAAAAATACACCTGACAATAAAAACTTGACAAATTTCTAGACCTTTCATGAGAAAACAGCCAAGCAACCAAAACGACATAAAAGTTATAGAAGATAAATGAAATATGTACTCTGTTTTTAGTAACATGATTCCCAACTATTTAGGCTATAGTCACAATTTCCTATTTTGTACAGGCTTTACATTTTTATTTCAATGCTGTAAATAGCAATTTATTTAATTTTACCTTTGAGGCAGATTTGTTACGTGTCAGCATTAATTAAAGTTTCTTAAGGGTCAAGAACAATTTATCTGCATCTCATGTGCTGGATCAAGCCACTCCTATAATAGCTGCTGCGGCATGCATGGCATAGATAGACTAACTGTAGCCTACATCGTGTGTAAGACTCCAATAAAATTATTCCCTTACAAATAAATCTCTCAGTGAGTAAAACTGGCTGTGTCTATATTATGAAAGACTACACAGAATTATATTATTATTTGCAAATGTATTTTTTAAATCATTATTATTGTCCCTTATTTACTCCTGTAAGAAAGTAGCAATGGCTGTGACATACTTTAAGTATTACCTCTGCTTAGAAAGATGCAATCTAATCCTGTTTACATGAAATAAGCCTGCTCTCGAGCAGGTTTAAGCTTACGGACCTGTTGCTATGGCAGCAAGTCCAAGATGAGTGTCAAAGAACCAAAGAATTCAAGATCATGCAAAATTATCATCAAATCTAGCTGAGTTAGTGACATACGAAGAACGGACCCCTGGTATTAAGGTGCATTTTGGTTGATTGGATCAAAAGTGAACTGCACTAAATACAGGTGTAAACAGGGTCTAAAAATGTTTTGAGCTTGTCCACTTTTGACCACTTCCAGAGATATTCCAAAACACATTTTTTTTTTCAAGCTCATGTGACCGAATGTGTTCGAATAGCAACAAAAAAACACCTATTCTGCGCTAACTGAATTAATGTAAACATTATGGGAAGTGCACTAGACAGACAGAATTGAAAAACTTTGTCTGTTGAAGACCCAAGTTTGGTTTGAATACGAAAAACGTACCAAGCACAATGTTCTCTCACCATTCCTGATTTCTAACATGCACTCACAGCATCTTGGGGCTATCAGAGCAGAAACAAATCTTAATACCAAGTGTAAAGGGCAAAGGTTTTCAGAATTATTAGACAGTAGATTTATCGGTCTGGCAATTTTATCGGCTCATATGAGCCTGTCGGAGATATATCTGCATCGGCGTATATGCCGCAGATATGCCACCGATATGAACATTTTCGGCACGGACTTGCACAGTGGTTCATCTAAAATCTGACGATACATATATAATGTGGTTTGTTGAAAATAGCAATATCTAAAACAGACAGAGTTCAGCTAATGTATGTTTCAGTCGATGAATATACATTTTGGCTTCCCAACACATTACAACAGCGATGATCAAAAAGCGTGGACAAAACAGTCTCTTTGTAAACTTGGTTCACTGTGAGTGCCGTATGCTCAAATATGAGCAGTCATTTACACCGTCATCGTCCAGGTGTTGATACATGCAAGCGCAGGTGAGACCTGAACAGCACACTATCTGTGAACAGCACGCTATCTGTGTTTAAACTAAACACATTTAAGCCTTGCTAATGTAAACATTCATGAGGAAGTTGCGAAAGAGAACTCGTGCGCGATTATACTGTGAGAAGGATTGTGCGTGCCATCTTTCGAATCTCATCTCAGACAGTGCGCAAATAATGAGTTCTCTTTCAAGTCTTGCACTTAAACGGACAAATTCACACAAAAATTATGTCAACATGCCCATTTTGGCGAGTATCCTAGCAAACCGGTTATGTCTTAAGTGAACGTATAACAGTCGAGAAATACAACGCATGTGTAACAGTATGCTGGATCGTGCATTATGTTTGAAAGGGAAATAAGTCTAATATTCCTGCTGTCTGTGTTTTTAATGTTAATCACACAACAAATGACAAATCACTCACTGCTCTTGACTGAATAGCTTTTGTAACTTCAATAATGATTCATTTTTACTTAATTTATACAGTGAAGATAATATGCAGTGTTATTTTATATTTGATTATTTTACAAAAATACGTCATTGTGTAGTCACAGACTTGTGAAATTCTTAGTCTCTTGCCTCCTAACAGGAATCACACATTAAAACACACACATGCATCCTTGAAATTTTGCCCTTGGTTGGTAGTTGGGCCAAATGACACAAAGACCTGCTCTCAGCCTTTACTCACACTCCTCTCCTGCTGACCTCGCTTGAGTCGCAGCCAATCATAACGGCTGTCCAGAGCCACAGTGTCCACCAGGGCTTTAGTCTTGGCCCGCTGCTGATTTAGCATGCAAGGTGAATGGGACACACGCTTTGATCTTTGGGGGATTGTAGGTCTAACCCTGCACTGAACTAAGCACATCCTCTCTGCGATGGGCTTTGGTTACACTCTCTTTCCCCACAGGCCTTGTAGAAGGTACAGAGCACAGCGTTGAATGCTAACATGCAGTGTGAAGGGTTTGCATGCGGAAGGAGCTCACTGCTGAGCTTTGCTGAGAATGCATCACCGAGGTTGGCAGCAGCTCTCTGGCATGGCTGAAGTCAGAACGAATGACCTTCCAGAGCCCTCGTCGGCATGCCAACCCTGATCTATTGGGCAAGAAATCTTGGCCGGGGTCTGTGTGACGCTGTTCACATAGATACAGTTTCAACATGAACAGGACATGAACCTCTCCACACTTTCTGCCTTAGCACTGCTGACACAGGGAGATGGTTGACCTACCACTTTCATGGCTTTCCTGAAAGCTTCCGGCCCAAGATCCTCAGTGTTCCTTTCAACGACCGCTTCCTCCATGCAAGGTCAAAAAAAAAAAAAAAAAAAAAAAAAAATCACACATGCAGAAGGGCTCATGTAAAGATTATCCTGTCATGACTGCAGCAGCAGTCCCTGCTCTGTTCTCTTCATACAAAGAGATGACACATCAATTCGACATCACTTGATACTTTAGTACAATCCATTTGTGGTCCAGAATGAAATACATTAAAAGCCTCACATCAAAGCTTCCGTTACTACAATCTGTCAGCCACACAGGTTCAGCTTCAGGTCACCCAGTGTTGTGGCCTGTACATCTCTGATTACCCAATAGGAAAAGATGAATAGCGGAGGCCTAAAAGACATCAAGCGCAAACCTGGTGCTGCATGCTTTTAAGCCTGCACACAACACTCCTCAAAACATCGAAGCAACATCAAAGAAAACATGGGGTAATTATTTCATTATTGCTAATGAAACAAATGCTTGAATTGTAATTGGTTATGGACACTGTGATTTCGATTGTGCAATTGGAATTTCTTTACCACTATGATGCTGGATATTATAATATAGACACATTGCCATTATAAGATCTCCTTGAGGGCAGGACATTGTATATATCTTCAATTTCAGAAGAGTTATCAAGATTCAATATTCACATTTACTGACAACAGGTCATCACATCTGAAAAATAAAAGTTTGTAGGCCGGCGATGGAAATGAAAGGTGATTGAGACCACAGGTGAATGTACTGTTATGATTGCTCACATAGACATCCAGAGTAGCCATGAATTGTGCTGTGCTGAATTGAGCCATATTGGCCGTTATCCCATCCACAGGGAGGAGAACTACCTAATATGTTTTGAGTAATGTTAACAATACATTATTTAATTGCAATATCTAAGTAAAGGATAATCCATGCCTAGCTGTGCATTAAACAATTTTAATGTATGAAGTGGAAGCAAAAAAACACCCATTGTGAAGCTAGCTTTGGATCACCCCACTTATACCATTGAACCTGGATTCACAGGATTTTATAAATTTCAGATCCATTTCTAAATTGCCTTTTATGAATAAGATCTTAGAGAAAGTTGTCCGTAATCAACCTGTTGATTTCTTTACTGAAAATTGTATAATGGATACTTTTCAGTCTGGATTTAGAACCAAACATAGTACTGACTACTGAAGCAGCATTATTAAAAGATACAAATTATATTTTGTTAAGTATTGACTCCGGGAAAGGGGTTGCCTTAAAAGGATAGTTCACCCAGAAATGAAAATTTGATGTTTATCTGCTTACCCCCAGCGCATCCAAGATGTAGGTGACTTTGTTTCTTCAGTAGAACACAAATGATGATTTTTAACTCCAACCGTTGCCGTCTGTTAGTCAAATAATGCTAGTGGATGGGAACTTCTACTATAAGAGTAAATAAAACTTGCATAAACAAGTCCAAATTAAACCCTGCGGATCGTGACGACACATTGATGTCCTAAGACACGAAACGATCGGTTTGTGCGATAAACCGAACAGTATTTATATAATTTTTTAACTCTAATACACCACTATGTCCAACCGCGTTCAGCATTCGCTTAGTGAGGTCTGATCGTGCTCTGACAGCGGCAGTGATGTTTCGCGCATATACTTCAAAGAGAGCGAGACATCACTGCCGCTGTCAGAGCGCTCAAGACAAACAAGGGACTCATGAACAATCATCACAAAACAAAAAAACAGTCGTAGATCATCCAGGTAACCACACACAGTATTGAGAATCAATGGTTCACATACTTTTGAATGGGGCCGTTTTAATAAATTCAGTTATTGTTTTGTCTTGTGTACTAAATGCAAACATCTTTTATGTAAAATAACTTACTCAGGACAGTACTAAATAAAAAATAACATGCATTTTGTATAATCTCTCTTATTTTATTAAAATTATTCACATTTTCACAGATTCTGCAAGTGGTTCACTTACTTTTTCTTTCAACTGTATTTCAATCAAGAGGTGCATCAATTTGCAAGAGGTGAGCACTCTGTAAAGTCTACTCCAGCACATCCCAAATACTTTCAATTAAATTAAGGTCTGGACTTAGAGGTGCCAATTCATGTGTGAAAATGATTCTTCATGCTCTCTGAACCATTCTTTCACAATTTCAACCCTGGTGAATCTTGACATTGTCATCCTGAAATATGGCCATAATGTGTCTTCCTACATGGTTGTTTAAGAAATGAAAAGCTACACATTCCATCTTTAAGGGTTAAAAGAACCGTTGAGAAACATATAACATGCTAGAAACATAATAATCACTGTAAAAATGATCCATTCATAGATTCTTAAGTATTTGCCTATTAAAATCTAAATGGCTACTTTTTTTTTTTTTGGCCGGGCAGTATATATGTAAAATGACTAAAGTCAGTAGAGAGTACTGGGACGTTTTGAGGATGAACTGTGTTACCGGTCGTCGCATACAGGAGGAGCTGGTTAAGCAAGAAAGCTGTTTAGATGGAAACACAACTTATGTGAGATGTGAGTCGGTTTAAACAGCATTGCTGTATGCTGAGCACTGAAACCAAGCTGATCTTCTCAGGAGGCTATCAAGTCAAAATGACACACTCACCAACGATGCTTATGAAACTGTCATGTTGTTCAAATTAGAGATGTTCCGATACCCCTTTTCCATTCCCGATACCGATTCCGATACCTAAGCTCAGGTTATCGGACGATACCGAGTACTGATCCGATACCTGGGTGTGTATCTGTATATACAGCTGTATATACTACTAGCCCTGTATGAATTGATAGAATTATTTGGTGTGCTTAGAGTGTGATAGAATTATTTGGTGTGCTTCAGACTTATCCCTTAATAAAACAAGAACAAACACATACAGTGAATT
The DNA here is from genome assembly GCF_018812025.1 of Megalobrama amblycephala. Classification (NCBI taxonomy): domain Eukaryota; kingdom Metazoa; phylum Chordata; class Actinopteri; order Cypriniformes; family Xenocyprididae; genus Megalobrama; species Megalobrama amblycephala. The sequence goes on along the minus strand of NC_063046.1, from coordinate 4,403,971 downwards.
ATATTATTTATTTATTTTAAGTGAAAAAGAACTTCAAATGCAGCCACAAATCTAACACTGTAAACTGAAAAAGGCATTTTAGTTTTGCAATATAACTGTATAAAAACAGTGAAACAAATAAATCTAGGAATATGATTATATAAGGAAATAATCTCTTTAAAATTTAAAGTCCCAAAGCAATTTTTGTTTTTGCCCCAAAACAGTTCCCTTTCATGGGAACTATTGACGCTGCGTGGTAACGCATTGGGGAACCTTCTGCGTGATGTCGTCACTGAAGCACTCATGTATCTAGCCAATCGCGTAGTGAGACGTCAGAGACGGGTGACGTCACGGACCAGGAAATTATAAAGCACACTCGGATGCAGAGCACGCCAGCTTCTGTGTCTTCAGCAAGCGCTCTATGTTATCTTGTGTGTCTTATTTGGTGTTGTTTGCCCTGTTATCTTGTACAAATACGTTATCTCTTCGTCTGAGGACAAGAGCTCTGCGGTACACCACACATATATATATATATACATATTGTGAGAAAAAGACACTAGTTACAATGGCGGAAGGCAGACAATTCAAGAAATGTGTTCACCCATGCACACGTTACATTCCAGATGGGGACACCCATGAAATGTGTGTTGTCTGCCTGGGGGTTGAGCATGCACAGGCAGCTCTCGAGGGGGCTGTCTGTGTTCATTGCGAGAAGCTCACCCTCAGAGTTTTAAGATCACGCCGGACACTCTTTAACAATAAAGAGGGTGCTCCGGTTGCCGTTCCCCGCGGATCGGGTCCCGCTGTTGCTGAGGCGCAGCGGCGGCTTCATTCGTGGGGTTCGCAAATGGAGCTGGCAGGGGGGGTTGAGACGGGCCCAGCCTTATCTCACCCTTTACCTGCCAGCCCCAGTGCCTCTTCTCAGGCGGCGGAAGCACACGCAGCGGTTTATTCCCCCCAGAGAGAGGCACCCGCGCTTCATCTCTCTTCCTCCGAGGAGGTTGATGTGATGAGCGTAGGGGAAGAGGAACCACCATCCTCTTCCCCAGCACATGAGGAGCTCCTGGAGGTAGTGACCAGGGCTGTGGCCAAACTAAAAATCGACTGGCCAACAGAGCGGGCAGACAAAAAAACAAAAAGTAAGCTGGATGAGCGCTTTCTGCCCGCTCGGGCACTACCCCAGCGTCGGGGTTTGCCCTTCTTTCCTGACATCCACACCGAGGTCTCGAGGTCATGGAAAAAGCCGGCATCATATCGTGTGTTCAGCCCCCAGACCTCAATGTACAGTAACATCATGGGGCTGAAACAGCAAGGCTATGCGGCGATGCCTCGGGTGGAAGAGACGCTTGCAGGCTATCTCTCCCCTGAGTCCGCATTGTCGCTGAAAACCCCGACGTTGCCCACCAAGCCACTAAAGACCACATCAAGCTTGGTGGGCAAGGCTTACGCGGCAGCAGGTCAGGCGGCGGCATGCTTACACACCATGTCGCTCCTACAAGCATATCAAGCTGACCTGCTAGGGGAAGTGGAAAATAGCGGGGAGGCCACATATGAGTGCATCCAGGAAATCAGGATGGCAACTGACCTGGCTCTCCATGCCACCAAAGAGACGGCAAAAGAAATCGGCCGCTCTATGGCAGCATTGGTGGCTACGGAGAGGCACTTGTGGCTGAACCTCTCGGACATAAGGGAGCGTGACAAAGCCTCCCTTATGGACGCGCCACTGTGTCTGCGGGCCTCTTCAGCGACGCCGTTACAACAGTCGTCGAGCGGTTCCAGGAGGCCAAGAAACAGTCTGCGGCGTTCCAGAGGTTCATCCCCCGCAAACCAAGAATCGCTCCCCCCAAGGCTGATGAGCGGGATCAGCCTCGGCCGTTGACGAGCTCCTCAGCGCACCACACAGCGCAACAAAAGATCAGCGTGGCCGCCCGTGCTCCCCCGCAGAGAGCTTGGGGATCGGGTCGGCCCGCTCAGCCGAAGCCTTCTAGGGGCAGAACGGACCTGCGCGCCGTTATCCTGGCCCGGAAGGCTTCGAAGCGGTCCTGATGTCTGTGGGTCAGGAACCGATGAGGGCGGCCCCCTCCGAAGGGAGCCGGCGAAAAATACATCTAACAGCCACTCCCCTTCGGCGCCCTCAGGAGATCGTTATGCCAACCCTGCCACCCAGTGTCCGTCAGGGCGCAGCGGTCTCCACCGACCCTCCGAGGAGGGCCGGCCACTTGATTCGATTGTCCTCTGCCGGTGCGGCGCTTCAGAGCGTCGAGTCAGGTGCTCAAAAAACACCAGAGGCCAGTCTCGAGAGACTGGTTCCCTTAGTAAATTTTCTGGTAGAATGGAAACTTCTCCCGAATATATCAAAATGGGTGCTGCTCACTATAAAAGAGGGTTACAAGATTCAGTTCGGGTCTCGCCCGCACAGATTCAACGGCGTTCTTCCCACAGTGGTAACCCCCGAGCAGTCTCTGGTTATGGAACAAGAAGTTGCGACACTTATGCGAAAAGGAGCTATAGAAAGGGTTCCTCCTCCCAGCAATCAGTCAGGGTTCTACAGCCGTTATTTCATTGTTCCAAAGAAGGATGGAGGTCTACGACCTATCATAGATTTACGTGTGCTAAATCGCTCAATACAAAAGCTCAAGTTCAAGATGCTGACACTCAAACCACAGATCAGGTCCGAGGACTGGTTTGTGGCAATAGACCTGAAAGATGCGTACTTTCATGTGTCCATCCATCCTTCTCACAGGAAGTTCCTCAGGTTTGCTTTCGGGGGCGAAACTTACCAGTACAGGGTTCTTCCGTTTGGCCTATCATTATCACCCCGCACATTCACGAAATGCGTGGACGCAGCTCTGGCTCCGCTGAGGATCCAGGGCATTCACATACTGAATTATATCGACGATTGGTTGATTCTAGCTCAGTCAGAGCAACTAGCAGTTCAGCATCGAGATGCTGTTCTGTCCCATATGAAGAGGCTTGGGCTGAGGCTCAATGCCAAAAAGAGTGTGCTAGTTCCAGCTCAATCCACCAATTATCTGGGTGTAGTGTGGGACTCCACCACGATGCGGGCACATTTGTCTCCCGCTCGGGTGAGTGCCATTCTTATGGCTATGAAAGGGGTGAAGTTATGCCAGTCACTCACTGTAAAACAGTTCCAGAAACTGCTGGGTCTGATGGCAGCTGCGTCCAACGTAATACCTTTTGGCCTTCTGCACATGAGACCCCTACAGTGGTGGCTCAGGACCAGGGGGTTCTCCCCGAGGGGAAATCCCTTCCGCATGATCAGAGTCTCAAAACGTTGTCTTCGTTCTCTGACCATGTGGAAAGACCCCCGGTTCCTGTCCCAGGAACCCGTGTTGGGGGCCACTGTTCGTCGCGTAATGCTTACGACAGATGCCTCTCTCACGGGCTGGGGAGCGATCATGAGTGGTCGCTCAGCTCAGGGTCTTTGGGAAGACCATCAGCTCTCTTGGCACATAAATCAGCTAGAGATGATGGCAGTGTTCTTGGCTCTAAAACACTTTCTCCCAGACCTGAGAGGCTACCATGTGTTGGTTCGTACGGACAACACTGCAGTGGTTGCATATATAAATCATCAGGGGGGTTTGCGGTCTCGCCGACTATATTACTTGGCCCGTCAGATCCTCTTGTGGTCTCAAGGGAAGCTGCTCTCACTGAGGGCAGCTTACATCCCGGGACATCTAAATGTGGGAGCAGATGCCCTGTCGAGGCAGGGGCCAAGGCCCGGGGAGTTGAGACTCCACCCAGAAGTGGTGGACCTCCTATGGAAAAATTTCGGTCGAGCGGAAGTCAACCTGTTTGCTTCGGGAGAGTCAACCCAGTGTCCGCTCTGGTACTCCCTAACACATCCAGCACCTCTGGGTATGGATGCTATGGTACAGACGTGGCCGAGGCGGCGCCTGTACGCATTTCCCCCGATTGCCCTGCTCCCGGGAGTTCTGGAAAAAGTACGCCGAGAAGGGGCCAGTGTAATACTGGTAGCTCCATTCTGGCCAACCAGGATATGGTTCTCAGACCTAGTGTCATTACTCAACGGCTCCCCCATGGAGCTTCCTCTCAGACGGGCCCTCCTGTCTCAGGCGAGCGGCATGATTATACATCCCCGCCCAGAACGACTGAAACTATGGGCTTGGCCTCTGAGGGGGCCAGACTCGTAGATGCCGGTCTCCCAACCGAGGTTGTGGAGACCATTCTTAATTCCAGAGCTCCCGCCACGAGGAAGTTGTATGCTTACAAATGGAATTTGTTTTCTACCTGGTGTAGACACAATAATACGGACCCTGTCCTTTCTTCTATTAGCTCTGTGCTAAAATTCCTCCAGGAAAAATTCTCGGAGGGCCTATCTCACTCAACCTTAAAGGTTTATGTTGCAGCAATCTCAGCATATCATGCTCCTCTTGAGGGGAATATCTCGGTAGGTCGAGACCCCCTCGTCACACGCTTCCTCCGTGGCACACTGAGGTTGAGGCCTCCAGTGCGCACAAGGGTTCCGTCCTGGGACTTGGCGTTGGTATTACAGGGGTTAGCTGAGGCTCCCTTTGAACCACTAGAGGAGGTTCCTGAGAGGTTCCTCACTCTTAAAACGATTATTTTATTGGCTATCACTTCTCTGAAGCGGATAGGAGATTCACAAGCACTTTCTGTTGCTCCTTCTTTTCTTGAATTTGCTCCAGGAATGGTGAAAGCATTCCTGTATCCTAGACCGGGTTATGTCCCGAAGGTCCCTACCAATGTCCCAGGCCCCACTGTGCTTCAGTCCTTCTATCCTCCTCCATTTGAATCTGCGGATCAAGAAAAATTGAATCTGTTGTGCCCAGTAAAGGCTTTGGATGCTTATGTCCACAGAGCTGCCCTGTGGCGTAAGTCAGATCAATTGTTTGTCTGTTATGGGTCTCCTAAAAAAGGGGGCCCAGCATCAAAACAAAGAATGAGCAAGTGGGTGGTCGAGGCCATTTCACTTGCATATGAAGCGGCCGGACAGCCCTCTCCTTTGAATGTTCATGCCCATTCGACTAGGGGTATGGCGGCATCAAAAGCTTTGATGTCAGGAGTCTCCATGAATGATATATGTGATGCAGCTGGATGGTCATGCCAGCACACATTTATTAAATATTATAACCTTGATATCAGCTCCACTCCGGGGTGTTCTGTCCTGTCAAGATAACTTTGGCAAGTGTTTTGAGCTACGGCTCAGTTGGGATTGCGTTCCCAATGCGTTACCACGCAGCGTCGATAGTTCCCACGAAAGGGAACGTCTCAGGTTACAGATGTAACCCTGGTTCCCTGAGTAGGGAACGAGACGCTGCGTCTCTTGCCGTACCCCTGCACACTTGCGAGTGCTTGCTTCAGACTTACTTAGAAGCTGGTGTGCTCTGCATCCGAGTGTGCTTTATAATTTACTTGTCCGTGACGTCACCCGTCTCTGACGTCTCGCTACGCGATTGGCTAGATACATGAGTGCTTCAGTGACGACATCACGCAGAAGGTTCCCCAATGCGTTACCACGCAGCGTCTCGTTCCCTACTCAGGGAACCAGGGTTACATCTGTAACCTGAGACGTTTTCGATGACTGCGGCTGGTCATCCAGAACAATAAACTCGACAATTTTGTTGGTTATCTTTATCGCTCGTTGGCTGTCTTTTGAAAACTTCTTTCTTTGTTTGAATTAAACTTCTAAAGATTGTTGATTCTGGCACACCTCATCCTATCCTAGCCTTTCTGTAACCATTGTGTTGCGCGGGGTGACGTGTCTTCAAATGCTTTACAAAGTTACTTATGTTAAAGTTGTGCCACCCCTCGAAATTGCAGCATTGCATATGAGACATGTCGCTGTTTTTACTGGCTGGTTGGTCCAGTCTGAAATACTGCCAAACAGCGAACATACTGCTAGCACGTTTTCACTTCTTCTTCGCTGCTCTAAACAGTGGTTGCTTGTGGCAACACAGCACAACTTCCTGCGTTTGCATTCTGAGCCGCGAAGAAGAATTGATTTCTGATTTGCTGAGTTAAGCAAAGATAGTGGGCACACTTAGATATTGTTTAAGAAAATGGTATCGGATCGGTACATAAGTTTAATTACTCGCCGATACCGATACCACAAAAAATTCTGGCATCGGTGGAATTTCCGATACTAGTATCGGAATCGGAACAACCCTAGTTCAAATATAGACAACACTGATGTGCTGTGTAACTGAAAGCCTTTAATTGGCTGTGAACATGATCTGTTCCCGTTTAAATAGCAATGAAGGAGTGGAATTAACCTGTGTAGGGAATAACCTCAGGCTGAGCTCATCAACACAGATGAGAGAGAGACACCAGGAGGAAATATGAACTTTACAAGCTGTTTTTTCTAATATTGCATTACATTAGTGATTTCACACAGTCCTCGAGTGCCCACACCGTCCATCACTGTCTGTAAATGACTAAAGTGTGACATTCTAGACAATAAACACCTCATAACTACAGTGTTTCCAAGACAGATGTGGGGAATCACATGTAGACTCATGTACAGAGACAGATGAAACTGTACACTGTGAGATAAACATACTGACAGATGTCATCTACGACACATAAACTAGTAATGTTTCTAAAACACTGCAGGCATAACAGGACAGTATTTTACCCTGTCTAACTTTACAAAAACATACTCCGAAGGCACCATGATACAGTGATGAGTATTGATGCTGCTTTGAATTAGGGGAGATGTTGTCACAATTAATTACTGTGACAGACACAGTCTTGACTAAAAAGTTATAAAAGTTTAAATTTACTGTAAATCAAATGTACTGTATTAAACATTTTATATTTTATGTAAAATATATATTTCACAGAATATGTGTTACTTTAAATTTGATGTATATGTTAAGCCATATGACTGTGTTCAGTATTTGAAGTTGATATTACAAAAATTGACGTTCCTAAAACATTTTGTTTATAGTCTCATCCACTCAAGTGCATATTTTTGTATTTCTGCCTGAATTTGACATACCCAAGTTATTCACCCTACACACATACAGTGGAAGAAATGTAAAATGTTGGTGTCATTGTACAGACAACTTCTTAAAATAACAATCAGCTTGCAATACTTGCAAAATAATGTTGTATGTGTTTAAAAGATTACAATATTTATTAAAAAAATGTAAAAAAATAGATGCTTTTTTTAGTTCAAACTTTGACCTGTGGAGGGCAATAATACACTTAGCAGCGTCTACACAGCCGGAATTCTAATAGAGAAGAAAAAGAAGAGAGCTAGTTAAAGATGAGCGTTTATGGTTAAAATGTATATAATTTTAAAAAAAGAATTAGAAAATGACAGATCGTTTCGCTAGATAAGACCTTTATTCCTCGTCTGGGATCGGGTAGAGCACTTTGAAGCTGTACTGAAACTGTAATTTTGACCTTCAACCGTTTGGAGTCCATTGAAGTCAACTATAAAGGAGAATAATCCTGGAATGTTTTCATCAAAAAAGACATGAACATCTTGGATGACATGAAGGTGAGTAAATTATGAGGAAATTTTAATTTGAAAGTGAACTAATCCTTTAAGTACTTTACTCATACTGAATGTAGGCTCAAAGATGTACTAGTCCTCAACACATGCAAGTGAAAAACAAGAAACAGCTGATCTGTGAGGAGAGCATACATAAATCAAAAACTGAACACCTCAGTACTGCAATAAATCAAGGATGACAACAGCCTCTTAAACGTCTACAAACTCTCAAGTCTCATTTAAGCTCAAGTGCACAAAAAGGCCATAAGTAATCCAAATCCTTCAACAAGGTCTTGTCAGTATAGCGGATAAATAAAATAATGTTAAGTAAAATTAAATAGTCCAAGTCTACTTGCACTGGATGTGCTGGTTTCGGCCTCATCTCCTAAATCAAACCCCTGCGATTCACAACTACCTGCTAATGCACTCGCATTCACATAAAGTAGCCTTTTTTGACAAGTTTGTGTGAGTAAAGGCAAAAAGCACAAGATATAGTACCTTCAATGCCCTTAGACGGCAATATCGCTTCCTTAAAGCAGGAACAAACAGCTGCAGAAAAAGTTAGGTGCCATGCAAAATGTAATGTGTAATTTCATTACTCATCACAAATGTATTGGAGAAAAAAAGTACATTTACTTAATCAAAACGGTAATCAAGACAAGTAGAGATTAAAAGTTGCTAAAATCTTTGATACTCATTAAAACTACAAAGTAGCCAAAAAGATATTTAAAGCTGCTGTCCGCAACTTTTTTTGTGTTCAAAATTTGCAAAAAATTATATAATGAGAATGTACAATATGAATCCATTTTCCAAACCGTGTTTTTGTCTTACCCTGAATCATTATGGTACACTTATAATAAGTGTTTATATTCGGACTATTTCATATCGGACTGGTAGGACCTGCCGCAGAGTATCACAGTAACTGCATGACTCGCCATAGACATACACGGAGAAAAGTAGCTCCGGCTAGAATGTTCCTCCGCAAGACGCGTGCAGTTCTGTTTATTAACCACTAGAGGCCCAAAAATCGCGGACAGCAGCTTTAAGTACAGTAACACTTACTCAAATACTTTACACCACTGCTTGGAATCAAGTAAACATTTGTAACAAATTGAGATTAAATTGAGAATAGTGTCAGCTGAAAGCATAAAGATGTTATGCAAATGCTGCCGTTTTAATGGTGAATATTGGTGGCAAAGGACCTGGAGAGTTATTGAGATCACAGTCTAGCTTTATCATCATTGTGCTCTTGAGTGAAGCATATGCAATTAGTGCACTCACAGTCATTTAGGATAAGACTTGTCTGCTTGATAACATGTACTCGTATGAGGGAACATGAAATGTAATGCATGACAAAAGCCTCCAACATTATCTAGAAGTGAAGACCGACGTCCGCAGAACACTGCATTAATGCTCTGATCTTCCCTCAGCTTCAAGAGACTGGTTTACTCAAACACTTTAAGGAAAATCAACGTCTTGCTTTGTGTAAATTGCTTTACCTAATTAGATTGCTCACTTCGCACTGTTTATTTTGTTATGAGTCAAGACTGCACAAACAAATTAAGTGACACACCTAAAAATGAGTGAGAGCAATTATTTCCATAAGCTAAGAGAGAGAGAGAACAAGACTAATCAGTTCTTTCTAATTTCACAATGTCATCTGATATAAGCAGCATTCTGGTTCCATCATCACGTTATGTACACTGCACTGCAAAAATGGTTTGTTTATTACACTTTAAGGTAATCTGATATAGGGCTAAATCAGTCAGGTTTCTAATAGTTAACATGCTGTTGACAAACTGAAATCCATATTATCAAGCACTACAAGAGTTTCCTGTCACACCAGTTTTCCTGTTTCATCTCAATAGTCAGGAAGTTCAGATGTGCCTGTTAGGAAATTGCTGAGAGATGACTGGGAGTATGATGTAATGCACTCTGTCAAAATACTGGGTGTACAGCATACCATTAAGGGTTAGTTCACCCAAAAATGAAAATTTGATGTTTATCTGCTTACCCCCAGCGCATCCAAGATGTAGGTGACTTTGTTTCTTCAGTAGAACACAAATGATGATTTTTAACTCCAACCGTTCCCGTCTGTCAGTCGTATAATGCGTGTCAATGGGAACTTCGTTTATAAGAGTAAATAAAACTTTTTTCGGTTTGCAAGAAACCAAACAGTATTTATATCATTTTTTACCTCTAAAACACCACTATGTCCAACTGCGTTCAGCATTCGCTTAGTGAGGTCTGATTGCGCTATGACAACGGAAGTGATGTCTCGCGCTTATACTTCAATGAGTGCGAGACATCACTTCCGTTGTCAGAGTGCGATCAGACCTCACTAAGCGAATTCTGAATGCAGTTGGACATAGTGGTGTTTTGGAGGTAAAAAATTATATAAATACTGTTTGGTTTCTAGCACAAACCAATCGTTTTGTGTCTTAGGACATCAATTTGTCGTCATGAGCCACAGGGTTTAATTTGGATTTGTCTATGCAAGTTTTATTTACTCTTATAGACGAAGTTCCCACTTACATGCATTATAAGACTGACAGACCGCAACAGTTGGAGTTAAAAATCATCATTTGTGTTTTACTGAAGAAACAAAGTCACCTACATCTTGGATGTGCTGGGGGTAAGCAGATAAACATCAAATTTTAATTTTTGGGTGAACCATCCCTTTAATGTATGTCAACAGAGATTGCCACTTTTTAATTTAGAGATAATATTTGGGGTTTCAGTAAAGAAAAAAAACATGAATTGAATAGTTTGTACAAAACTAAACATTTTGCCATAGGGTGCTGCAGTGATGACGTACTTTTGTAGGCCAACCCGAAAGTTAGCATCACACTGGTTCCCTCGAAAAAAAAAAACAACAACAACAACAACAACAACAACAACAACAACAACAACAACAACAACAACAACAACAACAACAATTCAATTTTTACATTGGCTTTTGAGTTATCGCAAAAAAAAAAAAAAAAGCTTTGTAATCAATAAAGGTTTATGATACACGTTTTGTCCATCAAGATGTTAATTTTTCACAAATTCAATCGTAGGCTATAAAGGAACTACACCGACCATGATTGCTCAACTTCAGTGTCACCACCACCCAGCTTCCGACAACTCTTTCAGACTTTATTACAAAAAACAAAACAAAAAAACAAAAAGGAGAGTGGACTAGTGTGCAGATGAGTTTACCTGATCGGTGTAATGACGTTTAATGTCCTGACCATATCTGTAGTCCCATTTAGCATCTTCTTAGCAGCCGTCTGTAAACGAGTGGGTATGGGTGTGGTTTTATGTCGTACAATAAAACATGAAAAAATATCTTGAGCTTGTGCTCAACACAGACATTATTTCAGGCTTTTAACCAAAAACCCATTCAAAAAAACCATTGACTTCAGGATGGAACCAGAAGTGCAAAAATGATAACCCGTTTCTATGTTTTGGCCAACAAAAATATGTTATCCCTGCATCACTCATTATTTATTCTGCCTTCTGTCATAAGTTCTTGTCTGTGGGAAACAAAAGGAAAAAGAATCTTTATGCTGCTCTTTTCTATACAATAACAGGTCATAGTAACCATAACTGCCAAGCTCTAAAAAAGACACAAGAGCACCCTAAAAGGATCATAAAAGTAGATATATATAAAATAATACTATTCTAATAATATTGTTAAACTATTGGCATTTGTTGCTCTACAGCAGGGGTGGGGAACATTGATCCTGGAGGGCCATTGTCCTGCAGAGTTTAGCTCCAACCCTGAAAAAAAAAAACTCACCTGCCTGTAACTTTAGTAATCCTGAAGACCTTGATTAGCTTCAGGTGTGTTTAATTAGGGTTGGTGCTACACTCTTCAGGACAATGGCCCTCCAGGATCAATGTTCCCCACCCCTGCTCTACAGCATAACAAAATTATATATGAAATAATACAAATAATAATAATAATAATAATAATAATAATAATAATAATTTGTATAATAAATCTATAATAAAATATGTTTAACAAGCCTATACCTAGTCTGTCTTCTGCTTCAAAAGTTTCAAAATTTCACAAATGCATACTTCTATGCATAATTGCTTTGCCAATTCAGAGTTGATGCTGATGAATACCAGACCGCTCAAGTACCTTTGTGCCATAGATGAGTGCAAGCAGAGGCAGCTGTCAGAAGGAGTGTCAGTTAAAGGTTATGCAACTTATTGCTTGGTTCTGTAACACCAAATAAATACTTAAAAGTATACCCAGTATTTTATTTTATTTTATTTTATTTTATTTTATTTTATTTTATTTTATTTTATTTTATTTTATTTTATTTTATTTTATTTTATTTTATTTTATTTTATTTTATTTTATTTTATTTTATTTCATTCATTCATTCATTCATTCATTCATCTGCATATAGTCAGCATCCAGCTGTCCTGCTTATTGGCATTTCAAAATTAAATCAAAATTGCTCTTACCATGTTCCACAGGGAAAAAAAATACCAGCATACGGGTTTGCAACAACATAATGAATAAATTATGACATAATCACTATCCCTTTAAATTGCTCCTTCATATGATTTTCCACTTATACATTCCCATGATAGATATAGAAAGTCACAGTTTGAACTGGTTATACATGTGGCCTTTTTTCTAAGAATGTATGAATGTTGTTTAAATCAAGCAAAAAAAAAAAAAAAAAAATTATATATATATATATATATATATATATATATATATATATATATATATATATATATATATATATATATAATTTTATTTTATTTTTTTTGCTTGATTTAAACAACATTCATACATTCTTAGAAAAAAGGCCACATGTATAACCAGTTCAAACAGTTTCCTGGCCTGCCCTACACCTGCAATGCCAGGGATGTGGAACGCAAATGCACCTGAGGCGAGCCGCATAGTCTCGCTGTCACTTTGCATCTGAGAACAAATCAGAAGTATTTACATTTAAGCAGGGCTTGTTAGTGTCACAACCAAACATCGTTCTGAATCACTGTCTGTTCTCTTCAGGCGGATGCTACAATCACAAGCACATGGCACTATGGGATGAGTTCGCACAAGCACCCGTAACGAGCTCTCGGCTCCGATGCCCACATTGTGCAAGTAAATTGCTGGGAGCTGGTGTTCTGGTGCTGCAAGGCATGCTGGGATGTGTTGACCTTTTCCTTAGATCATTATTAATACATGCAGGGTATTAGGAAAGGTTAATGAGTGAGAGGAAGGCCATTCTCTTCGAATGCAAACAAGGGCCTCTGAGCATCGGCTGTTAGCAGTAACCGCTGAGTCTGCTTTGTATGGAAACTTAAATGTAAATATGCAGCGATGACACCATCAAATCACATCAGAGGGATAGAACAGTTCGGTATTCATTTGTAAAACTCAGCAACAATATTTTATCTTTCTATGTTTTTGATTAATCAATAAAAACCGGGCATGAAAATCATTAGGATGAAACAAAAAAAAAAATGCATAGTTTAAAAGGCTTATTCTTTGTAGAAAACTGTTCAAAGAATAGCGTTTTTTTTTTAAAGCCTTTATTTCTAAGCTGTGTGCCATGGAAATGCCATGTTCCTCAAACAGAAGTAGCATAGCTTCAGAGACTTAGAATATAGTACATGAGCTGCCTGAAATGATATTGTTGTACTTATAAAGGCGTCTTTATTTCCTCTTTTAATATCTTTACATAAGTATGAGAAACATTAGCGTAAGTTTTCTTCAAAATTGCTAAGAAATACAATAATACTGGTTTGTGATGGCCTGGGGTCAAGTACATGATAAGCCAAATTTACATTTTTGGCCAACCTATCCCCGTATCCTAATGTGGCATCCCCGTGCCTCTAGACTAAAGCTTCAGAGTTAATCCTCCTTTATTTACTTTACTTACTTACTTTATTGACTACTATGATTTTACCTCAGTGACTTGAGTTCAGTGCGTCTGAAAAGGTGCGATACCTCTCTCACCCCACTCGCTAAACACATACACATCTTCCTTAGTAGGAAATCTCAGCTGAGATAAACTTTAAAGACCCCTGGTGCTTCTTTTAACTCTTTTTCCCAGGCCAGCAAGAGTCTTTGTTGATAAGCCACAGAAGTCCACAGAGGTAGCCAGGGATTGTGAAGGTTCTGGTGCCATTTTCATTTGAGCAGATTGATGGGTTATTTTGGGCTAAAACTCAAGAGCGTTTACCTGTCCCCTACAGATTAAGATGGATGGCACGGCATCCGATCTGCATGCAAATGTGACCACTTTTAACACACAAGGACCGCACTGATCTGACAGACCACCGACTGTGCCCAAGCATGTCTCTGCAGGCCAAGAAAGTGCACATTTGGCAAGCAAGAGCCTCCCGCTATGCACTCCACGTTTGCAGATGCGATGGTACGCTCGAAAAGCAGACGTCCTGTCATCAGACACATAAAGTCTGGTTGAAGCAGAGCAGCTCCCGCCGTGTGGCACTCTGGACGGGAAGGAAAGGAGTCGTTCTCTCATTCGCATGCCAGGCAGGGTGCAAAGCGCATCAGCATTCCTGAACCCGACACATATTCTGCCAGCCAGCATAGCAGGAGAAACAGCGAGGGTGAGACAGGACGCGTGTGCATGTGTGAGAGGCACGTGTGTATGCGTGTGCCTCTATCCAAAACCAGTCAGACGCGCTGCGACTCGACGGGAAGTTGTAACACAGCAAGCTGACATGTTGTGGTTGTTTGTGAAGCATGAGAGATTTAGGTGCGAAACAGATGTCAAAGTTGTTGAAATATAAAAAGCGCTAACCTGTGAATGCTGAAAGCCCTGCCTTGCTGAGTTTTTCAACAGTGTTTACTTCACTGGGAGAAAAGTCTATAGACATGTGTTGACCACTTGTCCAGCTCTTTAAATGATCAGGTGACTTCATCAGTCTTAGTCTCAATGGTATAAGACTGAGATGTTTTCATGTTCACAGGCATTATAGTGCTTTTATTATACTTGGAATGGGGAGCTTGCTTTGATTGCATTCACTCTCCTCTGCTTTCAATGAAAAGGCCGAAGCATTATAAAACCATGGTTCTCTTGTCAAATGGTTTTAGATCATATAAAATCTATAGCATAAAGTCCATTTTTATTCTTTATGCATTGTTTTTCTTTCTCCTTATCATGGCTGTGTAAAGCCCTCTGAATTTATGTCATATAAATAAACCTGCTTGTCTTTAAATTGGATCAGTCTCAGTCAGTTGAGGTCTCACAGTCTTTTATTCTTTTACTGAGGCAGATGCTTCATATATCTATTCGAGAAACACCACGCTGCTCTCCTGCTTTATTTCAGTGACCTTCCCATGAATGAGGTAACCACGCAGGGATTCATGCAACACTGCTCTTGCATGACTGCTGTTGGCCACCGGGGGCAGAGTTGTCTCGCTCATCTGCCTGCATGACCAGGTCAGTAATGTGGCTCTCAGTGGAAAGTGAAAACCCGTCAGGGGCCGGAGGGTGCCATCTTCCCCTCTGAGGAGTGGACCATAACCACCAGCCTCCTGTGGCACGCCTGCCCTCGCCAAGCCTGTAAAAATGTCAGGAGGTAATCACTGCCCTCCCAAAGTGCTTCCTCCTTGTAACGAGGCCCCCTCCCTTAACCTGCTAATGCCAATATCCTCTCTGCGCAGCATTCTGCCTCTCCACGTTCTATACGCCCAGTATTCGCAGGGTCGACTGAAACGGTCAAAATGGCATAAATACATGCAGGTTCTTGGCTCGTCACCCTCTCGACACAATGGCTCTCGCTGTATCTGTCACTCAGTGCCACTCCTTCTTCATGTATAATTTATCACATTTAATTATTGCACCATTGCTGACAGCGGCTGTTCTGCCTTTCAGTGCTGGAGAACAGCTCATTGGTTTTGTTGTCTGATGCATCATTGACTGTTTTTACAGAGAGACAGACGAGGCGGTGAATTAGCCCTCTGGGCATGATGCACACATACAACAGCCACGCACTTGCGCCAGGGGAAGCGGGTCCCACTGAGATGGGGAATGGGGATTTGGGAACAACATGGGGCACAGATTATTCTTAAAAGTAATGGGATCTTTTCTTACAGGCACAGATCCATAACACTTTACGGCTTTTAAAGGGGTCATGACATGAGAAATCAAATTTTCCTTGATATTTCGACATATAAGAGGTCTTTGTATCATTATTACGTCCTGCAAGTTCCATAACTTAAAACGTCCTCGTCATTTATATAATCAAGCTGCAAAAAACCTTCGTTTGAAACAGAGGTGGCATGTGACGTCACAGGGGCACAATCATTTGCATACGACTGCCTCTGGAGCAAGACAACAACGCCTACTTTTACATCATTGCATTGTTGTCCCGCCCACTGACGTTCAGTCAATGAGCAGCAGGTGGATCTAAAGTAGGCCTAGTTGTTTACAATAAGACTGTAATAACAAGATTGCGATGGCACGCAGACGTTGTGCTGTTCCTGGCTTTGGAAAAACATCATCTCTGCTGCCAAAGGATCCCTATGTCAGAGAAAAAATGGATTCAGTTTATTTTTATCGAACGACTTGCATATTTGTACTGTACATTTTACCAGCGACTGTTTTGAGAACAAGTTGCAATACGATACTGGCTTTGCCCAAAAACTTTTGCTCAAAGATCAGGAATCAACTGTTCTGGAATCAGCAAGGACCCCGCAAACTGTAAGTAATGTAGTTCATCTTTAAACTGGTAATGACAGTTAAATTCATAATGAATAATCCTATTTTTTACTTCAAAAAACACTCTCTTTATAATGGCTGAAGATGTCGATAACACAGAACGAGTTTATCTGGAGACTTGCCAAAACCCCCGTTATAGTGATGATCTTACACTACACAATGAATCACTTACTGTATTTAAATAGTCTTTGCATTGTTAGTTATGGGTGAAAGCATTTCGTGAGAGTGCAGAAATTGCGTTGCAATGACGGGATCACTGCATTCACATGATCATTCGAGTGTCATCAGCTCAATGTTAATTACTGCAACCTTCCATGTTATGGAAAAGATCTAAATATAATGCAATAATCAACAATTTTCACAATTCGTTAATCTCGACAGCTGTACTAGTAAAAATGTGGTAAAAGTATTTGAAAGTATTCCACATGTAATACTTATTTCAACTGCAATAATGTCAGCCAATCACAGCAGTGGGTGTTTACACTTAAGTCTCACAGCAGACACACCCCTAAAATAGAGAGTTCAAATCAGAGGGCTAAAATCAGGGTAGAAAATAGCAATTTATTTCTAAATTATGACAATTATTTGATGTAAAAATTATATTAATATTATAAGTGCACCTCAGTGCACCTCTATAAAATAAATATTAAAAAAAATCAATTTCATGATCCTTTTAAATGCATGTCATTTTTAAAATGATGACATTAAAGGATTAGTTCACTTTCAAATGAAAATTACCCCAAGCTTTACTCACCCTCAAGCCATCCTAGTGACTACTTTTTAATGAACACAATTGGAGATATATTAATAAATATCCTGACGCATCCAAACTTTATAATGGCAGTGAACAGGGGTCACGAGTAAGAACTGAAGAAAGTTCCTCCATCCACATGTATATCAGTGGCGTGCACCTGCCCCTTTGATCGCAGCATTTGAAAGTGAAATAATCCTTTAGTAGACCAAGCAGTAATAGGAACATTTCATACACTGTTGAAATTTTACAAGCCACAAAAAAAAAAAAAAAAAAAAAACAACACGTTTATACAGCAGCAGAATATGGCTGTGAGTCCGGTTACATTCACACACGGTTCATTTACGGGAGTGACGACCACATTCTACAACTCACACCCTTAAATTTTCAGGGCTCTCAACCGCATTCTCGGAAAACCTGTTCTGTGTGAATGCAACCAGACAGGACAACTAGTTGTCTGTCATGTCATACAGTGTGAGAGAGCCGCTCTGCTAAGGGGTTTCATATGTGGTTTTGCTTTTGGTAACTTACAGCGACGAAGATATGAGCTGTGCGTCATCGGAAGGTTCTAGATCCAGTCACTGTTCTCCACCGGAGCCGCTCCCGTCAGTTTTATGTTGTGTTCTATACGCGACTCAAATGCCGTGTCGTGCGCGAGACGCGAGTGCAGCGGTTAAAGCCGTCCGGCTATCGCGTCTTTACAAGTTTCTGTCGGTTAATGAAGATTTGACGGATAAACTCACGGCTCAGTTGGACTCTTGTCGTATCAAAAAGTGCCAATACTTTTTTGGACGTTTTATGGACACTGCCATCTTTGATATTACTTTGATCACTGTTTGGCTACTATTATAATACTAGCTTGACCTATATTTAATTAGGTCAATTAAATCAGTGGGCTTGACTCTTGTTGCACGATAACAGACAGTATTTGAGACGCTACTGTTTGAACGGTAGAACTGTTGAACCTCATTATATAATGTAATATAACCTAGGTCTATTATATTTATTGTACTGTAGAGTTATTCTTCTTGTTATTATTATTATTATTATTATTATTATTATTATGTGTGTGTGTGTGTGTGTGTGTGTGTGTGTGTTCATAAAGTATCAACTGGTAACCAATCAATTGTCATTACACTATTGCCAGTTTATTTCATATGGTAAGCACCATTGGTGAGCATGTACAGCAGCCTGTCCTTAACACAGTCCACAGACATCTGAATCCTCTTTGCAATCATGGACGAGCAAAACAGGCCATTAAAGCTGTTTTCAGTTGTGCAAAAATACATTCTTGCATTTAGCCAAAATTTTGAGATTTTGTAACCTAATTCAGTCAGAACTCGCCAGATCGTCCCTGGCACTCCATCAAGTGTGTTAACACATTGTTTTGGCATGGGTTTGGCTGTGAAGTCCATGGCTTATTTGGCCTAATGACAAACCTTCAGTCCTTGTGCAGCTAAGCCCCAGCTGGAGATCTTGATTTAATGTGTCAAGCATGTCCGAAAAGCCTTCCAAAAATGCCTATTCAACTGGCGTTTTTAAAATAAAGACTTGCTAACTTATGTAGCTGACATTAAAGTCTGATAAGCTCTTGAAACGCTAAGCATTCCGAAATTACACACCGTTTTGGAGCACATAACAAAAGTAGACAGAATGAACATTACTATAAACATGTTGTTCTTTTCAGGCAAGCTTTCATTTTGTTGTGGAGCCAGATGAGGTTGCTTGGAGATGCTTGCTTGAGTAAGGCAAATCTGGACTAAATGTGAGGATCAGAATGACAAGTGACCTGCAAAACCAAAATGAAATCTACTTCAGGTTCAACCAGTTTTACAGCCTCAAATAACAAAAGGCCAAAAGCTGAAATAAGCACTATAATTTAATCTCTTGCGTTTTGGACACACCTGAACGGATTAACTGAAGTGGTGTGACAGTACTGAATATCATCATTACTATCACGCTGCTTGAAGACGAAAGCGACAGAAATGACCTTAATTTGTCAAACATGAGAGTGGATAGACAGACTGGAAAGCAGTAACACATGTGTTTAATGCTCTGGTGGTATAGACTGTCCCAGGAAACCTCTGACCCCGTGATGGCTGCAGGCTGAAGCGCAGGTCATGACGGCGGCCGTCCAGAGCTCAAGCGCTGACTAAGTTAATTGTGTGTGTGATGACACCATTTGGACTTCAAAAACCCCATGCATGGGGAATTGAGTTTTACTGGCCATGCAATCCATCCAGTGAGGACCAGAGAAGAGCTTAAAGGGTTAGTTCACCCAAAAATGAAAATTATTTCATTAATGACTCACCCTCATGTAGTTCCACACCCGTAAGACCTCCATTCATCTTCGGAACACAGTTTAAGATATTTTAGATTTAGTCCGACAGCTTTCTGTCCCTCCATTGAAAGTGTAGGTACGGTGCACTGTCCATGTCCAGAAAGGTAATAAAAACATCATCAAAGTAGTCCATGTGACATCAGTGGGTTAGTTAGAAGTTTTTGAAGCATCTAAAATACATTTTGGTCCAAAAATAACAAACTGTGACTGTAACGCATAACCGGACTGTGACGCGATTAGGACATCCGCGACATGCACACCTACGCACCATTTTAAAAAAATATAGCAATACCAGAATACAAACAATGTAGAATAGCTTCAATACAGCGTGCGTCTCCCTCAGACTGTAAACGAAGCTCGGGCGCACTACATAACAAGTCCTCAGCGTCACTGTCCGGAGCAGAAGGGGGCGGTAATGCATCTATAAGCTGGATGCCAACCGCCGTAGAAGAAGAAGAAGCAGCGTCAGTGTGGATATACACAGACCCGGAAGAGAAGACAATGCTGAATAAAGTCGTAGTTTTTGTTATTTTTGGACCAAAATGTATTTTAGATGGTTCAAAAACTTCTAACTAACCCACTGATGTCACATGGACTACTTTGATGATGTTTTTATTACCTTTCTGGACATGGACAGTGCACCGTACCTACACTTTCAATGGAGGGACAGAAAGCTTTCGGACTAAATCTAAAATGTCTTAAACTGTGTTCCGAAGATGAACGGAGGTCTTACGGGTTTGGAACGACATGAGGGTGAGCCATTAATGACATCATTTTCATTTTTGGGTGAACTAACCCTTTAAACATGCATTTATAATGTATAAGTAAAGTGTTCCTCATTTGTTCCTTCAAAGTGTTTAAAAGAATACCAGGATGCAACTCATAACATCATGTTGATGAATGTTCAGAGTGAGCAGAGCTGGAATCACATGTTTTGGTCATTTGTATTATTTCAGAGTGTTTGTCACATTACTGTTATTCTAAAATGTGGAAAATAGACTAAAATAGACTAAATTCATGTTTACTGGCTGTATCGATTGCCAGTTCCAATTAAGTTATGACAACCATATTTCTAAATGCACATTCAAAACATTTATTTTATTTTAATTTATTTTTTTGTTTTGTTTTTTAAAACATTTTATCATTTTGCAAGTATTCTGGGAACGTTACTTTTGAATGTTGTTGAAAAAACTTTAGACTAATGTAACGTCCAACTGAAATGTTTCAAAAACTAATGTATGTTGTATAAATAACATTTTTATGCTAATTGTTTGATAATGTTAATGTTACTTTAAGAACATTAGTTATAACTTTGAAAGAACCATGCCTGAACTTTAGCCAAAGTTCTGTAAACATTCCCTGTTAGCTGGGATGAGCTTGCATGCTGTAGAAATGAGTCATTTAAAATCCCCTAGGCTCGATAACACATGCTGATATACAGGAAATACACACATTTTTATGCGTGTTTGTGTCTGAACATCACTGAAGCCACATGTCTTCATTTCAAATTTAGGACAAATTTAATGCACAAACTAATGCCTTACATTTATGATAAACACATTTTTTTGTAGTTCATTAGACTCCCACTCAATTCAGCTTTTATTTATTCATATATTCATGTATTCATGTAATAAAAATGCTTGTACATTGTAATTAAAGCACATGTGTGACTGTGAGATTTACAGTTTATATATAAATATATATATATATATATATATATATATATATATATACACACACACCACAGTCTAATAGCTCTAGGTGAAGTTTAAATTACAGCTCTTTTGTGGCATCAGTATGATTTCTAAGGGACTGTTGCGACTGATGGATGCACTATGATGCCTAATATTATGTTTTGAGTTCACAAAGAACTGAGAGAGGAGCACAGTTCACTGTCTGTTTGCCATCTCATGTCTTTTCAGATCAGCAGCCTGAGCAGATTCCTGATGCAGCTGTTACAACATGGAAAGTCTCCACAGCAAACAACCATGACCAGCACAGTTAAGCAGAGAACTTGAACTTCCCAGAGCAGTGCCGTTAGTGTAACAGCTGACTGAGAGACGCTTCCTGACTCACATACCACAGCCACAGAGTCATTCCTGGGGATTTGCTGACCCAAGGTAACCGTATAGTAACGTGGATGGATGGATTTTCCTTTTTTGAATACATGCAAGCAAGAAAGAAATGCAAATACCACAGGTTTGTGATGTTTTTTAACCCTTTTTTAAGCTTCCCCTACGAATGTTACAGGCCAGTCCTTCCAGCTTTTTCTAAGATTATGGAGGATCTGTGTGTTTGGACAGTTTATAGTTAAAAAAGTAACAACTGTGACTTGTCTTTGAAATGAGGAAATGACTGTAGGAAGCATTTGAATTCACTTCTGATTCACAGTCTTTGTAGTTTTTAATCATGTTACTTTGTAACTTTTTTTTAAAGAATAATGGCAGAACAAAATACTGTGCAGTGTCACAATTCATTTCAGCCCAGGTAGGAATAATGTCTGTTCCACTTGTACTATTTTATCAGCAAATTTTACTGAAAAATACACTTCTTTGTGTACGTTCTGTACAATCTGTAATGCCTGTCTGAGTTACTTACTTGCCCTGATGTCATTCCAAACTTGTATGATGTTTGTTTGTTTGTTTGTTTGTTTGTTTGTTTGTTTGTTTTTTGTTGTTGTTTTTTTTTCTGCAACACAAAATATATTTTGAAGAATGTTGGAAACAGTTTTGGTGAGAATTTGGGTACCACTGACTATTGACCATTGTATGGATAAAAAATAAATCTCAAAATATTTCATGTTCCACAGAAAGTTTGAAATTGCATGAGGGGGAGAAAATTATGACAAAATGATAATTTTTGGATGAACTAAGATTATCAGCACCTGCTTTAGCCTTATGAATGACATAATTTGCTGGCCTCTGTTTTACTTGGGTTGGTCATTTTGAGGTCAGTAGGAGATCCTACAATGTTCAATGTTTTATTCTGATAGAAAGTCAGAATGACTCGTTTGAGGTGTGTCAAACTGCATCCTGCAGACTCCTGATTCATGACCGGCAGATGAACCGCTGACAGAGCAGACCAGCTCTTCCCCAGCATGCTGCTTCTCAGCCTGTCTCATCCTCTGTCCTTATGTGGCTCCTGAAATCTCAGCAGAGTTAAACCATTGTGAAAGACTGACAGAATAAGGCTTTGCATGCCCTCTTTGCCAAAGACGGATGAAGGATTGTGAATGCAGCTACATGCTGACGCCAACTGCACAGAGGCATGCCGTGGAGGACAAATTACAATTTGTGGACTGACTAATTGCCTATTTTAGACTTTTTTGTGTCTAAGTGCAAAAATAGCAGCGTAATTCCATTTGTGCTTTCATCATGAGAACAGTGCAGCTTAAGGCTTTGTGCTTGTTTGCATTACACCGCTGAAATAGAAGCAATGCCATATTGCTTAGCTCCAGGTTCATCATATTAACGATCAACATGATCCACTAACCACAAACAAACGCAACACTGACTGTCTTCATACATATTTAAGCACAGCAGGTGTCCAGACATAGGTGATCACCGTATAGCAAACATCTGACCTAGCATTTACAGATGGTAAAAATAATTTCTTGAACAGCACATTTTTCACATGCAGTTTCCTCCAACTAACAGGCATTTATGTGCTTTCTTACTCAGCAGTAACGGCCCTCTTTAACTCTAGACTACCAGCTGTCAGCAAAGCCGAATGAATCACACTGTTCAACCGAGTCTAATCTCAAAGACAGACAGATGAGTAGAAATTTTACTTCATTAACTACAGTCTTCCAAATTCCAATGCTATTAGCATAAGGTATTTCCATGACTGCAGTGTTTCTTTCTTGTTAAGTTCCTTTTTAACTTTCATAATAACAAAAAATGTAAGAACACTCAAAAAAAAAAAAAAAAAATGTCATGAACAAAATGTATGTTCATTGAATATAATTGAATTAAGGAAAACTTTTCCACACAATTAGGTTCATACAACAAAACTACAATAAGTCAATTTAAACAAATAATAGTTTGTTTAACAAACTAAATTTAGGTTCTTGTGTCAGTAAAAGATTAAATTAAATTAAATTAAATTAAATTAAATTAAATTAAATTAAATTAAATTAAATTAAATTAAATTAAATTAAATTAAATTAAATTAAGCAAAATGTTTCCATGAAATTGAATTACATTTGAATTGAAATTGAATTCCAAAAAAAAAAAAAAACAATAGTTACAGATTTATTGTAGTCTTGTTGTATGAACTTAAATTCATCAAGTTGTTGTGGTTACCATTGTGGTGAAGAGTGAAGCTTGTGTTTAGACTGTACACAGATGGCTGCGTATGAAGAAGAGCAGCACTGTAATCAACTATTCTTACTTCAAGTTACAATAAATAGCTAGGAACATGTTCATACATAACTTTTTATAGCTATAGCATGTGAATATAATGAACAAGAAGTTACCTATCACTACAATGATGCCAGCAAAGCTATGGCTCAATGAGTGAAGCAACATGCATGATAATGTTGCCACCCACAACCTAACAATGAGCTCTCCTCAGCACAGTGGTAACATTAAACACTACCAAGCTTTCCCTTTACTAAAAAACACATTAAACAGCACTTAATTTCAACAATTTCAACATATATGCTCCTGATCTATCCCTATGCAAAGCATGCTGGGAACAAGAAATCCACTGCCCAGTTTCTGTCAATGCAACATAAATGATTCATGTAGTCCCAACACAAATGGTTTAATTTAACTTAACAAATTTTACAAATGTAATTTAATTTACTATAATATAGAGTGCAAATGACAATTAAGTAAAAAACTAAAGATTTGTGTTGTTTCAGCTTATTTTGTTTAAATAAACTGAGCAAACAGCTAGAATCATTTTTTTTTTTTTTTAAGTAAAGCATGACTGATAAAATAATCAGAAAACCATGAGTATTTAACTAGTGTGAAGGCAAAGAGAAATAATGCACTCTGGATACATCTTAGTGCTCAGACAGAACATGTTCACTTATCTCTGGACGACAGGCACTGAGAACTAAAACTAAGCCTGCTACTCCACTTCATTTCACAGGCTGTGAGAACCTAGAAGGTACACTGTCAGGACAATTGGTAATGCTAGTCTAAATGTGGAGCTTTCCAGAGCACATTGATAAGCAGAAGAGACTGTGAACTGAGAATGAGAGAATTTTTTTTTTTTTTTTTACCCGACTGTACAAGCCGCAGGAGTGACATCAGGCTCTCTCTGTTCATTGCTGCTTATTGAATAATGTGGATGAAAAGGACCAGGTTAGAGAATAGTCACTATCACACCAGCACCATCTGCTATTTTCTACAGAAGGAAAGAGTGAAAATGTCGCTGGTGGCCACCTTTACGATGTAACATTTCCTTTAAATAGCCATTCACATATAACATTAATGTTATATGTGAAGAGTGAATGAAACTGAGTAGTTGATTTTGTCTTCATAGGACGATCATACAATTCATAAAACAACCACACAAGCCCATGCCCTTTTTCTAAATCTAATTTAATCTTCAAAAGCAATTATTAACTTTCTCATCTTAACCTGCACATTTATGCAGTACATAATACTCTCTGTTTTAATGCGAAGCTCATGTCACACCAGTGTACTTTTGTGTGCTTTTCTCTGCATTACTTCATTTCAGAGCTGCGACCTCCAACATGGACAAAACGTGCGGAGGGCGGGGCCGCTTCTCTCGCCTCGCGTTTAATTGGCTCGTATGATTCCCCCTCACGTTTGATTGGCTGCTAATGACATCATACTGGAGACTAATGACATCATAGTGAAGAGAAGCCGTAGGGCGAGATGCTTGGCTGGTCTCGACGCAGTCTGAGCTCACTCAATCCTCGACTCATGGTAAAGAGTCAGGGGAAGATGATAGGATTACTCGTTTGATGAAAGAAATGGCTGCAATGCGGCTCTAAATGTTTCCCGTGGATGCTGCGCGCTCGCGCCATGAAATCCAGCGAGTCCCAAAGACGCTGTCCAGCTCCACACGTGCTGAAAAAATACTGCTGCGCTACATAAACCGCCATAGACACAACTGAAGCTCTCCTCGAGAGTTTCTGATGCTTTCAATCATTCGTGATTGACAGACATAGTCTTAAATGACCTCATCATTAACCTCTGCGCAACTGTGTTGAGAAAAAGTTTAATTCAGCCGGCATTGCCGAAACCTGATGTGTACAGGAACTAGTCTGTCTGCATTAGGCGAGTAACAACATGTGCTGAGATATTATAATAACTTTCGTTAATAATATTAAAAATCATTATTGTGTAATGCTTTTTATGTACATTCAGATGCATATGTTTTACATATCTCTAAGTTAATATTTGAAGCAGCTAGGAATTATATACTTATATTAGCTACTTATAATGCGTTTCAAAAATAGGGTACTTACCTTTAGTTCGTACATTATGACAAGATGTGGAAAGTAATCGTTCTCATTATGAATAGTCCAGTAATCCCGGAGGAAAGTAATATCCCACAGCAAATAAATAAATAAATAAACAAATCCTTAAAAGGGCGTCCGCTGGAAGAAGTTATCCAGTTCCGATGCTTATGCGTAGTGGCCTATAAAATAAAAATATGATTTTAAGTTAAAGGACGAAATTAATGCAGCTGTTTCTCTCCAGGCACAGATAAATACAAATGAAAATGACCACTATTAAAAAGAGTTTAACAGATGAGCTTTATGTCTCAAAGTCTTCAAATGAAGTTAGGCCCACTTGCAGTTTGGGGGCATAACAACAGAAGTCTTGCTGGGAAATTGATTTGAGAGCTCAAATGAAACAGTTTTAAGATAGATTAATTTAAATATCAATTTTTACTTTCCTAAAACGTTTTAATAGCTTCAGCTTTGGTTTAACATGTATTATTGAATCATTTTAAGTTAATCTCATGTGTACATCTGTCTAATGCATTAGGTTGTAGGCTAAGAATAAAAAATACACATTTCTGAAAGATCTGACAACTTTTTCAAAAGTGAACCTAATGTGCCCAGTAACCCTTTTGGTCTCCAGGGTTACTGGGCACATTAAACTTACAGAATGTCCATATCAAGAATTAGCGGATATAAACTTTAAATAATAAGTCAAATGGAAAATTGTCTTTAAATAGGCCTACCTAATGTTTTTGAACATTCTGGGGTAAAAGTTAAATTATATATATATATATATATATATATATATATATATATATATATATATATATATATATATATATATATATATATATATATATTCTAATCAGGACTGGTGAAAATGTACTAAGTTATTGTTTGTATTTTTTTCTTTATTTTAGAAAACTTTTTACCATTCGTTGCAATTTCATGCACTTGAGCAATGAAGGTTAAAGAGATCATTTGCGTTAAAGTTCCTCATATTCTCTGTTTGGTGACTGCAGAACAAAGAAACTCCATCGTGCCTTTCTAAGTTCTGTAACAAAGGACTGAGACCGACTGCTCATTGTACCTGTTGCTCTTTCACACAATCTGAGCATTTCGTGATTAATATGTATCAAACTCATGCTCAAAAATCATCGCAAATGGCACCAAATAGCATTGCATGAAAGGCGAATGATTTAATTTATAAGAAGACATTAAAAACACAAGTATGCAGAATTTATCAGTAGGCATCATGCGCAGATAATTGCCGATATCTACTTCGCGATTAACTACTGCATTTTCTGAGATATCAAAGAGATCAATGCATAGTGCTCTACTTGTAACAAAACTCGTCTTTCATTTAATATTAATTGTGAAATACTTTGCATGCGTAATTTTCGGTCAACTTCCTTCGCCAATCAACTTTTGACAGCTTTGTCTTCCTGCGTCATCCTTAGTCCCACATGAGCCAAAAGTGGAAAATAACTCTCAACCTTTTTTCTCCGAAATATATCCTCTCGTTTTTGCCATCCAATGTCTTCATATTTCATCTTCATACATAGTTTGAGCATCTAGAGTCGCCCTTCAAAGCGCCCCGCTGAACAAAGGAACGCTCCTCTTGCTTTGTGTTTAACTTTGCAAGCTGACGCACCAACTCTTGGAGAACTTTTCAAGATAAAATTCATAGACGAAATATATTTGAGTGCAACAAAACCCCAGTGGGCGCATGCGAATAACTCACCTGAGCGTTTTGCGAAGTCTTGGCGTGAAGTCGCGTGCGCGGAAAAAAACTTTTCGAATGCATATTTGGGTTGTGTTGATGGGTCCCTTTGTCTACACGTGTGAAGGGGTTCTTGGCCGCGCCTTGTTCATTTCAGTTCGAGTCCCGCCCTCTACATACAACTAAATAACAACAAAGAGAGCAACTTACTAGAATAGCTACTCGTAAATGTCCGATAAATGCGTAAATACGTGATTGTTTTGCTCTTCACGGTACAAACTGCAACGGAGCACATTTGTTTCTTATACAATTCACGTATAAGACGTGTTCTCCAAGAGTTTGTACCATTTCGACTTTGGGCTTTTTTTTTTTTTTTAATAAATTTAAAAAATCTGAGATTTTACTCAAAATTGATACTGA
This sequence comes from Megalobrama amblycephala, assembly GCF_018812025.1. Classification (NCBI taxonomy): domain Eukaryota; kingdom Metazoa; phylum Chordata; class Actinopteri; order Cypriniformes; family Xenocyprididae; genus Megalobrama; species Megalobrama amblycephala. The sequence continues at coordinate 4,376,106 of NC_063046.1, read as the reverse complement.
ATGGTTATGAGATTACTATATATATATATATATATATATATATATATATATATATATATATATATATATATATATACATTTCCTGTCATAATTTCCAAATCAAAAAAGAAAGAGGTTAAGGGTTCTTTTCCTAAATAGCTATAATTAAAAAAAATAAATAAATAAATAATCGACAAAAGTTAGAGCGCTAGCCTGAGGCGGTAACCATAGCAACAGCACGCAGAATCGATATGGCACATACATCAACCGTTTTGTCATCATGTATCTCTTTTTTATAGATTATTTACATATAACGGGTAAGTAAAACTTTTTTGAGTGAGATATATTAACATCATATTCTGAGCATAACTGAGCGTCATAATTTGTTCACTGGTCAGAATAAGCCTAGTAGTATACATTTACATATTAGGCCAACATTTTAATGCGAAAAAGTATTAACGCATTAAAATATATTTCTACTTCTTCTAGAATATATTCTAGAAGCTTCTACTTCTGCTGTATAATGTCAACCGACACATTCGTTTTGGTGTCCTGACATAGAGCATAGAAAGAAACAGACAAAGGTCATTTTAATACAGTTAATTTAAATGTAATCTAATTGGCCTATAGGGAAAGGACACACGTGTAATGAAGCGTGAAAGAATCAAGAAAAAAGATTATGAAGTTAACAGACCTTTGGATATTCATTGCTAAATCAATATACATTACCCCAAAAATACTTGAACTTGGGATAAACCTGTAGGACACTTGTGTGGGGAACTGACTTCATGCATCCACTAAACATCAATGCTTAAAATATGAGTCATGTATGCTTTCTTAAATGCCAATGCCATGGCAAATTTTGAGTGAATAAAACATGACAAACACATTTATTATGACTTAGTGAGGCATTTTTTGGAAAGTACTTTAATTCACAGTTAACAGCTGATAGATATATTTAATAATAAAATGGGGATGGGATTTGAAAACAATAGTTGAGTTCATTAAGCAAAATATAAAAAGTGTAAACACCTTTGTAGGTAAAAACTTTAACATATTTCATCAGAACATTAGTACTGTTATTTACAGAGAAATGGTCTACCATTTGCTGCAGATGCCACTTATTTTTGTATTTTGTCACTGAATGCAATGAAATGTGTCCATTTCACATGTTGAAACAGTGACAGATTTACACAGTTTCAGAACTGTAAATATTGCAGAAAAAAGAAAAAAAGAAAAAGGTAAAAAGAAGATAAGGTCTGACAGCCTCAAATCTGCGTTTTTATAACTTACCATCAGTGTACAATAAATAGAGCCTTCAGATACACTTATCAATGACAATGACAACAGAGCCAATCTAAAGTGCCAACAATGTTGTGTTATAGTGACAGCAATGTGCTTTTTTTATCTTCTAGGAAACACTGCTAATTCATTTTCAAGGTTACAATGCTAGCAAATTGACCATTGATAATATATAATTATTGGTTATACTGAGTGATAACAACAGTATTTAAAATTTAAAAAAATAACTGTGACTGAGGCATAATTTTTAATAATAAATCTTAAAATGTAGCCTATGGAAAAAATATCTAATTCACAATCAGTCACTGTCTTAGGTTCATATGCATCTTTACATTCTATTACATTAATAGCTTAAACAAATAATAAAGTGTATTATTATTATTTTGTATAATGTTATCAGTTATAATGATGATATTTTGTGACTGATCACATGTAAACTTGTATTTTTAACAGATGTGTTTTTGCACTTTTTAAACGGATACAATGTTGTTTACAAAAAGTGTTTATGCATTTATTCATATTTACACTCAACAGTTTATATGTGCCACAAAAAAACACACATTTTGGTTGAAAAATTAGTAAAACACCCTTTCAAATTTTCTTCAGTACTTTGGTTGTCCTGACGAAACCTGAATATGCTGTCTTTAGACCCGAGATGTTTTAGTTAATAAATCTGTTCAAAGGTGGGATCAGCACACAAACACAACCAGCATCACACTACACCACAATAACAAACTGTGTTTGAGTTCAAAGGAACTTACTCAACCTCCATTTAAAACACAAAGATCCACCATATTTTAAAAGAATAGGAATGATAGAGGAAGGCTGTTTTATAATGAAATATTTCAATGCCACAGAGTGCAGTTTTGGAGTATTCGGGCAGAGTGCAGTTTTCAGTATTCGTACCATTTGGATTCCCTCCCATTATTATTAAGGGTATTTACGTGAGCAAAATAAACACATTCAGTACAGAAAGGAAACGTTTAAAAATAAAATCATGTTCACAAAAATGAATCTTGTTCAGTTTCAAAGATGGTTAACAAATAAGCATAAAATTAGAATTCAAAATTATATAATTAGCAATTTCACAAAATTCATAGGCTAGTTGGTGACAATAGTACAAAATTTACATTTCATGATTAGCGATCACTTAAAATTTCTTATACATGTTATTGACTGGGACACAACAATCAAGAAAACCAGTACGAATGTAGCTCCTCTTGCATCAATAATGTTACTGTACTTTTTAATGTCTATTCACAGAAGCAACAGCAACAGATCAGTAAAAGAAATAAAATCTTTTCTCACTTTAGAACAGCAAATGATATTTTTAGGCTTATATTTGGCAAGACATGATGAAAGATACTATAAACGTGCGAGACTGGCTCTTCTGTCAAAATGTAAGGCAATGAAAATGGAAAAACTTGTGCCTTTCTTCTTCTAGTGGCTGTCAGGAAGTATCTCATGAAAGAAAAACCTTTTTCTTTTTATGGAGGATACAGTAATATAATGTGCTGCCTACAAGACAATGACTGCACCCACGCCAAACTACACTGAGGGTACTTACAATGTAATATTTAAGCTTTATTTGCTGCTCTCCTCAGAGACAGGCAGACAGGCAGGTTTCTCTCCAGTTCTTGTCTGACACCCCTCCCTCTGGAGAACAGATCTGGCCAAAGCCCCCTGCTGAGTTGTTCTTTGGGCGCTGTGGTAACACCCACACTACCAGCGAGAGGAATGTGCGCAGATTGTACAATACAGAATATTGTATTGGGCGTACAATAATACCAAAGCAGTTTGCATGCATGTTATTTCCAATGCCATGTGTTTTGTTTATATGCATGCTTACATGTAGTCCAGTATATTACATTGGGCACATGTTTTATGGCAATCTCACAGAATACAGGAGAAATATCAGGACAGTCTAAATGATGCCTGGCTGTGTTTGGCGGTGGAGGCCCCATCCCCCTCTCTACGAGCCCAGACTGTCTGGAGGAGGGGGAGGGGAGATGCAGTCTGCTAGACAGCCAGTCACTGAGTGCATGAAGCCACATGGATCACCTTTCAGTGCATTCTATAGAGATGTGCTTGTGTAAATTCATAATCAAGGATCATCTCGAGTAGCCTGACACATGCACATTCATTTACTGTCACCGAGGCATAGCCTAAGTCTTGTGCATTGACCCGCAGTCATTTGTAAACTTACTCAGATATAATAGCCATTTACACTAAGCAACATGCAGCTTGCACAGCTGCTGTTATGTGAGCGTTAAAAATCGTTGAGGCAAGTAATATGTGCTTTGCAAGTCCAAACAGACAAGGCAGACGGTTCATCGGGATCAAAGGGTGACACGCCCACTTATGCAAATAAGGAAGTGAGTCAACAGAGCAATGTTTAGGGTTCAGTTCCAGCTGAGTTTATTTCCTTTATGAAAAAGTTCTGTACAAGAGTTTATGAACAGTCTGTCAGGCAGTGACTTGACACAATAAGCTGGCATGAGATTTATGGCATGATTAGACAAAACAAGATTTCTACACAGCATATTGCACAGAATGGATGAAAATAAAGTTAATATATTTCAAATGTATATATAAAAATCCTTAACAACCATTTTGAAATGAAGTAGGCTAAGCAAGGATGTATAAAGATAGCCATTCTAGTGCTTGTCGAGATAAAGCGCAAAAACATACATAAACACACAATCTTTTGCCTATGATACAGCTGTACAAAGATTTTTTTTTTTTCTTCTTTTTTTCTTGCTTTTTTAACACAACAGCTATAAACCTGAATCGGAAATACAAATCTATTCACCATGCCTTAAGATACTAAAACAATTAGCTATACTTATCCGACAAGTAGAAAAGATTAAATATTCAAATACAATGAGGAACGCACATAATCGTCGCGAATCTCAAATGGACCATTTTGAATGTGTAACGATTTTCCATCCAGTGGTTTCTCAAGATATAAAACGCCAAGAAAATCGCTCGTTTTAAAGCTACAATCTGTTTAATTCGGCACGCTCAGAGAAAATGTAAAAAAAAAACGAAGCACATGTTGGCTTGAACTGGGTTTTGGAGTGTGTGTCTTTAAGACGCCTGCAGATTGAGACTGTAAACATGAAACAGGAGGTCGATTCAGAGACCACCGACACACCTGCCTCTTCAAATTAGGAAATCCAAAACAGCGATTTACAACCTATTGACACCCCCCGTTTATATATATTTGTACAAAAATACACTGAGAAAATAATCAAACGTTTCCTCTCTTTAAGTGTCAAAAGTCTACATTTAAATATAAAAAACAAAGGTTAAAACTCTAGCCCTTCTTCGGAGAAGGAGACAGACAGATGCGAGGGTACTTACAAGAACATAAAAATAAGACGAACTGTTTGGCCAGTAGCCTATATAAATACATCCATATAAAAGTGGCATCTGAAGAACACAGAAAAGGAAACAACCATGACAAAAATTAACAGTATTTCTTAATAGTTTCGGAAACTTAAGAGTTTTGGTCCTGAAGTAGTATATAAAGTTCAGCACAGATTTGAGTTTGTGTTTGAATCCTGAAGTTAAGAATGAAAACAGCTGGTGATTTTTTTTTTTCCTGCGAGTAGGAAATCAAACATAGCGCCATCTATCCATTTAAATAATCCTAACGTTAGTTTAACTGTTCGACAGTCTTACAGAATTCTCATTACAAGAGGACAGATAACATGCGTTATTTTTTTCCCTTTTTTCTTTATGTAAAAAACTGTTTGTCTTTTGTCAACCCACCTTGCCAATAAATCCGCCATGCTGAAAAACAGCCTATATTTCAGTACCTCTGTTAAGCAATCAAGTCCACAAGGCGAATCAATAAAGTTCTTAAACGTCTCTTTTGATGTAAAATGATTAAAATAGACGACAGAAGCCCGCCTTCATGTACGTGCAAATTAATCAGTTTCCAGTTCAGAACGTGTTTCTCGAGCACTCCTCGTGAATTTCCTCCTGTCGTCTCGTGCCGAGCACGGGGAAATGACTTTGGCCCTCTCGCGACAAAATGTTTAGCAGCACTTTTCCATCCTGCCAGCGTTTCACGAAAGCATCGTAGCTTTTGTTTTTCAGCGCTTTGCCTTTGTCTCACGCTTGGGACCCCTCACGTGGTGGCTTATTTTACAAACACACTTGTCTGCTATCCCTTTTGTTCAATGTTCTTCCTCAGACGTATTTCCTTAACTTTCTCTAGTTCAATACGTGAGCAGTGAACACCAAGTTAGAAATGGTCGACTCCAACCAGTCCCCTGAAATCATTTCGCTCACCTCAGGGGTGCAGTAGTCGGGGAACTCGAAATGAGAAGCTCCGGATTCAAAATGCATGTCAAAGTCTCTGTCGAGCACCGAGGAGCCGATGCTTCCCAGGGACATGCTGTCAAAACTTGGGCTCGGGTTAATGTCCAGCATGTCGTCGTCGAGTTCCTCGTCGGAAGAAGAGGAGAACTGGGATGAGGAGGACGAGTGTGACGCGGACGGGGTGGGTGAAGACGCCCGCATGCTGGTGTACCTGTGGCGGTCCGAGGACGAGCTGCTGGGGGAGTCGGCGCCCTCCTTGCCGCTCGTCGCGCCGTCCTCGTACAGGCTCAGCGGGTCGGACTCGGCGGAGCTGCTCAGGGTCGGACTGGCGGGCACAGCTGCTGAAGACGGGCTTATGCCGCTGCCTCCGAAAATGTAAACCCTCTTAGCCTTCTTGTCGGGAATTTGTTTGGAAGCCGACGCCGACTTAGTTTTGTAAAGAGAGTGGTGATCCGCTGGTCCCTGCTCTGGAAACGCCGCCTTCGCGCTCCCCAGAACTATTTTGTGCGGCTTGCTGGTGGATCTGGAGCTCCCACTCTTTTTTGAGGACGGTTTCGAGCCGGAACTCGTGCTGTTGCTGCTGCTGCTCCCGCTGATCTTTTCTCCTTTCTCGCTCGGTTTGGAGCCGCTTGACTTCACTTTTTTTCTCGGCCGGTACTTGTAGTCTGGGTAGTCTGCCATGTGCTTGAGTCTGAGCCGCTCCGCCTCTCGGATGAAGGGAATCTTGTCGCTGTCTTTCAGGAGCTTCCAGCGCTTGCCAAGTCTCTTGGAGATCTCCGCGTTGTGCATGTCCGGCGATTGCTCCATAATCTTGCGCCTCTCGATTTGCGACCACACCATGAACGCGTTCATTGGTCTCTTTATGTGACCGCTGGGGGTTTTGCACCAGCCGGGGTCAAGCTTGTCACCCCCGGATGCCGTGGAACCAGGGGTTGGAGAGGAAGCCATGTCCAGATCCAGCGCGCCGGAATCGGAGTCTCCAGCAAACAGCGCATCGGGATTCTCCGTGCTGCTTGTTTTCTGGACCATTGCTACAGTCTGAGAGAGAGAGAGAGAGAGAGAGAGAGAGAGCGTGCACTCTCAAGCCCAACGTGTCGCTAAAGAAAACTCAGTCTGATAATAGTCCTGAGGAGAGCCGAGGCGGCTGGTGCACCACACGCTTTCAGTCGTGCTTAGTGCAGTGGCTTTGTGTGTCTAAAGTTTTGTTTCGGGGCTTTATCATATAGTTCAATGAGCTGATACAGTTTCCGATTTCCACAGTGTCCGTGCATCCAGTAATAATGTTGTAACAGTCGATGAGCAGTTGAAAGTTTGTATATGAGCGCAGCTATGCGAAAGCTCAGTGTTAGTGTATGCGCTGCGATGCAGCAAAGCTCTGTTCAAGTTTCGGAAGATATCTGACTCCTTCAGCATATCCTTCCCCGTTAAACCATGCGGGAAAACCAGGATGTAATTCTAGCACAAGGGTCCGTCTCTTAAAAGCAGTCTGTAAGTTTCAACAGACTTCTATTCTGCATCATACAGCTTTATCCGTTTCCAATGGTATAATAGAGACAGCGATCAGCCAATCACAGACTGTTTCTAGCCTTCCCTGCGCCAAAACACGCCTACTCTCTTTTCATTGGCTGAAAAAGGAATCTAATAATAATCAGCGCGTGCAATGAGGAGCTTTGGGTCTGACCTCATTCCAGCATACATGACAAACTTAGTTTTAAAGGTACACGATTATGTTTTTTTTTTTTTTCTCGTTTTTGCTTGTAGACAATGAAGGCGTGATCTTTGAATGCATTTACAAACAAATACTGCTTTGAGTGAGAAAACGAAGCTGGATATGTTTTATATCAGACTGTATTTGTCAAGTACTTACATTTAATGAGACAAAACAATATAAAATAGCCATTAGCCTACATAAATGAAAAATAAAATAACATCGCCTGTCCATAAATAAAATAAAGCTTAAAATATACTTTATATCATCGATATCTGCCATCAAGTCAGCTTATTTCTCAAGCTCATGACTGTGTTGGGCTGTACACTGGCAGGAACACAGTTTCCAGTGTAACTGAGTCCTTTCTCGAGTCTATGCGCATTAATGTTCTGGCTGGATCGGAAGAGGGTGGAGCCGCTGAAAAGCTGGGCGGTCCTTTGTCACAGAACGCACGCCCCAAACCCCCTAAACACAACAGGCAACAGCAGCAGTGTTCAGTTTCAAGGTTGGGCAACACTGTGTCTCGTTTAGATTTCAAGAGAACTTAACTCGCTGAAAGCACTGTAACAAGTTTACACCGCATGCCACATCTGTCCATGCACCAGTGGTCAATGGTGTATCACGGAGAGAATGAAACTGGTACATGTTCATGATCAGGACTAGAGGTCGACAGTCATTAACAATATCGATTTGAACAGTTGTTATTTACCCCGAAAAGAGCCCAGCTTGTAATCCAGATCTATTGTTGAAGAAACACTGGATTGGAGTGACGCTAGATGGCAGAGTGGAGCCAAGGGAGGCGTTTCGTCTGCTTTTAATGCAACAGAATGTATATTTGTCAAAGAATTACATAACGACCATCCAAGAGATATTTTACAACGGTTTGTCTTACATCCTTGTTATTGTTTACCCAAAACAGGCTCAAGCATGAGATCTTAAAAATAGTGTCACGCATTTCACTTGAGCATAAATCAGCAAAGTAATGGCATTGAGCCCTTCATTGTGGTTTGTGTGTTCATGGGTCATGAGTAGAATATTCATTGTTAAAACCCCCTCAGGAGCAATCACATACGACACACATATCAGAACAGAGTAACACATTAATCCAATAAACATTTCTTTCATACATGACATATGAAAGATGAGTCTCTAAAATGACGTTATATATCCTTTGCGTTTTTTATATTTCTAGGTATAAAGCACACATATAAATAAATATATCATGGATATCTGTAAATAACGATAATAAAACGTGTTATCTTTATAAATGTGGGGAGGGGGAGTATAAATTGCACATTACTTTATGGCTAGTGTTGGCGCGTGAGGCAGCTGAACAGTTCAAGACTGTAAACGTGCAAAACAGCAGGTGCAGGGTGTCTTTAACACACAACAAAATTATAAGTATAGTCTACTATCCGATTTATGGGCAGTATTATTGGGCACTGGTATATCCAGTAATCAGCTATTTTTATTCTGCATACATTATAAAAGTAGCTGATTACTGGATATGCCAGTGCCAGTGTATATTGAATATGCCAGTGTCCTAGCAATAATACTGTCAATAAATCGGATAGTAGACTATAATTATAAATTTATTGGGTGTTTATTGTTGTTGTTGTTTTTTTGTATATCACAACAAATGTACATATAATGCGCACTTTGCCAACCATTTCAAAGAAAAGGAAATATATATACAATAAATGTTGTATAATTTAGTTCATTTGTAAGTATTGCCAAAATTGATCCCATGTTCTTTTAAAGTGTATATTTTTCTGTACTGTAAATAGTATTCTGGTAAAAAAAAAAAAAAAAAAAAAAAAAAAAAGTCTTAACAGTGTTTTAGTCCTAAGGTATGATACAATGTATAAATAAACTGACAAATATTCCTTGTAGTTTCTACAACAGGGGTTCTCAACTCTGGAACTCTGGCCTCAAGGTCCATTTTCCTGCAGTTTTGCTCCTTATCAAAATATACCTGAACAAGCTAATCAAGGTCTTTGGGATTACTAGAAAGTTATAGGCCGATGAGTTTGATTAAGCTTTGAGCTAAACGCTCCAGGACCTTTGAGAACCCCTGTTCTGCAATAATTCAAAGTCATAAAAGCTGCATGAATAATTATACAAGAATTAGAAAAATGCCATTTTAGATGAAGTGTAGCATGTAAGACTATACAGGCACTAAAGTTACTTCTTGACATGTAATGTCAACTACCGAACTAAGTTAATTCCCATTCTAAAGTTCTGCAATGCACAGTCAACGACTGATTAATGATTACTGATGAATAATTGATCTGCTCTTAGATGTTGAGTCATATGCAGAGTGCATGTGTGTGCACTAAGATCCATGTTTTCTGTGAACTGACATAGACACCTTGTGTATATAGGGCACACGTACATAAATCTCTGTCATTCACTGACAAGAAACTGCACATCTGCTGTGCTATAATGAAGATATTGATCATCATATCATGAAATGTATATTTGAACAGCTGCTTCAGACACAACTTATCTTATCAATTGAGCAGCTGTCTGGTAATGCTGAGTTAATCATTTCTAGACACAGCTCCCAGCATGCCTATTGACACGATTTTTGTTTTCAAACTTTGATTTTGAAAGTTCAGCAAGGGTAGTGTGAACATCTGTTGGTGCCAGGGTTGGATGAAAGTATTTTGTTTTTATTATTTTTATTTTTATGGGCCCATGCAGAAAGCTGTCTCTCATTTAAATATTCATAATGCCATTTTACCCAGTTATATAAAAGCTTTAAAAATTCCTATTACTTGTTGATTGAAAGACACAGAGTTTGGCATTTTAGTCATGCAGCTAAAATCCTCTGGGACATGTGGATTACAAACACACACAGTCTCGGTCCTAAACCCGTTGGAGAGATTCCCCTGTGGTTCACATCCATACATACCACAACTCACTGTTTCCCTGAGGAGCTTTAAAAGAGTGTGACAAAAGTAGGTGGCAGGCATCCAGACATGCAGTGGAAGCACTTTTGAGCTCACAAATACAAGGTGCATACAAACATACTGAGAGCAGGGTAACACAGGTTAGGGACACACCTGAAAAAGTACACGATGTTGACACCTGCAATGAAAAGAAGAGATCAAATGCCCAAATTCTATGATTTTTTGTGTCCACTACCAGACAGTAAAATGTTTGAGGATGTAGTCCTAGTCATGTAAGACCATCTGATTAGACACAAATGCCAAAGGCACTTGAATTTACTGCAGGCCCACACCATAAAATCTCATTTCCAGCAAAAGTCAAACAAAATATCAATAGATTCCTGGCAGTGAAAAATTGAAGCCTGAAAATTGACACATTTTTCACTGGAATGACTAGAATGACTCAACACCAATTACCGGCAAACGTCAAGCTCTTCACACCTGATGGGCAGGGGAAAAACTGAAATGGAGATGAGACATAAGGGTTAAAGAAAAGTGTGTTACTGTGTGCACAAGAAAAAGAAGGAGGGCAATGAGCAGAGAGGGGCCATCTGCTCTCAGTTTACCTCTTTGATTTGCCTGTGTATTTAACACGAATGTTAAGGAAATGTGTATGCAAAACACAGCATTGTCTGGCCATCATGTTTTGTTCTTGTGTTTGGAAATCAGGGCAGATGTTTTTGCTGTTCATTCAAAAGCAGAAATGAAATTCTGATGTGAAATCAACATCACTTATGTTTCATCTTTTTGTCCTTTCTCTTCTTAAAGGCAGAAGTTTTCCTATTACAGAATTTGATCATTATCATAGCAACAGTTGCCTTATATGCCTTTAAGGCAGTTAGTGCTTGTGACATCTGTAAGAAAGTATGTTTACATTTATAATTTCAGCAGATGCCTTCATCTAGAGATGCTCACAAATTGGTTGTTTTGGAAGGGCTGGGAAGATCATTCCACCATGTAGTACAGGGATTTTTTCCAAGACTTGATGCTCATTGTCAGTGTCCAGAGATTCACTGATGATGTGATTCTTAGTATACTGTAGGACTGTTGGTGCTAAAGCTGTTTTTATATAGACAAAAATGGGCACATGTAATATGCTGAATACCAAACTGGATTTTTTGTAAAAGTCCAGAAATTGCCTGGACTATAAAATATTTATTTGGGCAATGTACACTGCTAGTTACACAAACTGTATGTGAGCAATTTACAATGTTATTTACAATTTTCAGAGCAATTATAGAAATAATAATAATAATAATAATAAATAATAAACATTCAGGCCTTTTAATTCATTTATTGAGGATGAAACTGAGAATGCCCTTGAGCAGGTGGTGTTGGCCAGACAAGACCGTTTTTTTGGTCAATTACAGAGACATATGGTGTATTAACACCTTCACCTGACCACAGTGCAGGCACAGTCCTCTGAAGTGACCTTAGAGCACCGAGCAATTACCCAACCACATTTTTTTTTACCCAACCCATTCAACAAGTCAGATGAGCTCTCATGTTCTCACTCTCCTTTACAGCATTGGTCTTGACCTTACGAAAGTGTGTGGGTTTAAGAAAATCTTGACACTGTAAGATTTAAGCTGTGTACATTCATGCTTGGGTTTTTGAGCATTGTGCAGAAAGAAGATGCCTTATATGGTTTCTTTGAAAATGGAAAATCACTGTGTAATAAAGAAGGTTCCTCTCTGTGTTTTATAGACCAGACTAAAAATTAGTAAAGGCAGTGTTGTTAGAGGAGTCAATGACCAGTCAGTTGTTGATAGTCCATAGTGTCAATAGTGCTGATGTCCTAGGTGTTACTAGACTCTATTTTAGAGGGATTCACCCAACTGACTTTCATCTCCCCACCCCTAAAAAGAGCAATTATATGATCTCTTTTCATATTGGTACAGTCTGTAGTTATTTTACTATGACTTCTCCCCTCACCAATCATTACATTACAGCGGTTGTCACAGACACATTCTAGAAGGATTTGAACTTGCAACCACTAAATGCAATAAATATTACTCTCTAAATGGCATCTCATATTCAAGTAAGAGACTAAGCCCCCAAGATCTGAGCGCTATCCCAGAAACCCACATTCTTTTAGATTGCGACAGCATTGGTGATGGATTTCCTGTGCTTTCATTCTCTGTGTCGCTCCCTCACCCCACTTCCATACTGGTAGCCCAGGTCTGGGTAGGATGCTGAGCGATGGCAGATGTGTCAGCTGATCTCCGATCATTTGGCTCCTGCAGCTCCAGTTTGTACGGGCGTCTCTGGGCAGAGTCGGACTGCTCGTGTTTCTCTCCTCTCTCCCCTCAGACGCACTGCGGCAGCTATGGCACACACACACACACACACACACACACATTTCCAACCCTACTCACACACTGCACTCACTTCTGTTTTTAGGAGGGAGGGAGTGAGACAGCTCTCTTGTCTTGTCTCTCCCAAACTATTCCTTCTTCAAGTCTCTTCTCGCTTGGAAGGCTTTCTTCGGAGGACGCAACCGTGTCTGTGAAGTTTGGAGGCAGATTTTTGAAAAAGCTTGGATCTATACATCGTGTTTCCATGAGGAATACAGCATTTCCCCAAAGAGTTTGCATGCTTGCAGGCGATCCCAGAGGTACACGCTTCCTTGAAGGAGTGAAAGCATCTTCTTTGGTCTGCTTGGCACTGGATTGTCGTGATGGACTTCCACACAGGATAACGTTCCTGCTTCCAATTTAAGGCTTTGACCACAGGCCTTTCCCAGCCGGACCTATCCTGTTCCGGGACATATGCAATCATCCTGTAACTGGATAATAGATTCCCGGAGTCTCGCTTTCAGCGGGTGAATCAAGGGAGAGAGCTGCCCCAGACAAGCTGACCTAAATCGATCCCAGTGCTGTCTGGAAGCTGCAAGTGAGAGAGAGCGAGAGACGCAGCTGCGTAGCTCTTAACCAGCGGAGCTGCTCTCCGCCAGCAGCCATCGTGTGGAGAATCGAAGGGATTGCAGACTCTCTCTCTCTCTCTCTCTCTCTCTCACTCTCTTTTGCTGAGCTGCTGGAGGAAAACTGGCACGCCTTGCCACATCTCTTGGGGATCAGCTCCTTTCCAACTGTTTCTTCATCCTCTCCTTCAGCAGTGATCAATCAGTCAGGCTCTGGCGACAGTTTCATGGTGAATTAGCTGCTGCTCTGAGCCGCTCTTATCAGGCGGCACTTGGGGAACACATCTACCAGGGCTAGGACGCGACCGCGCTGACTACCTGCCCACTGTCTGCCTCTGTGGAGCTGTATGAGGAGCTTGTCGGTCTAGGCACGACAAGTGGAGCAGCACAACAGCGCTCACGGGTTATGGCAAAAATGTATCCTTTGCCTTCTGCCTCCTTTTTCTCCTGTGAGTGTATCATGCTATGCTTTCTTTCTCTCTTACACACATTCGATTCTCTCTCACATACATACACACACACACACACATCTATTCTTTCTCTCACTCTATGCTCATCTCTGACTCTGTCTGTTGGAGTAAGGCTGATCTGTGAACAGTGTTGTGCAGCTATTTGATATGATAATGATATGATATGACTAATGGCCATTTCTGAGGGGCTAATCCTACAGACGCACAGAAAACATGATTCAAACACTTGACGAGGGAAATGATGTGTAATGGTAGAGAACAACACCAGGAAACAATGCGCAGCAATTGCTCTTTGTATTTGTATTTAAGTGCTATGCATGACAATAACTAGTGTTTATCAGTTTACAGCTGAAGAAAAGGTATGAATGCTTCTATTTTCTGACATAGGACAGCAGATGCTAAATATTTTTGCTGTACAAAGAACAAAATGAAAGTATTTTATTTTTAGTTTCTACTACATTTATAAATCTCTCACAGGTTTAAATCCTCATTGTGCCCTAGTAAAACATATTTATTTACATATCAAGACTTACTGATATAAAATTATAATTAAA